>NW_027329031.1:0-28161 GCF_048564905.1 Vicugna pacos | reverse complement strand
GGTCACAAATGGAACCGCCTCACAAGTGACAGAAGACAGGTGAGACGCATATAGCAACAGGTCACAAAGATGGTAAGAGCAAAGTTGTTTATCCAACCCCCGAAAAAATTCCTCCAAGAACAGAAAACTCACAATTTTGAAAATAAAATTCTATCATCTAAAGAAAGAAAATAAATAATCCTCTTCATCAGGGTTTCTAGATCTGACTGCAGAGTTATTAGCAGGCCATACTGAATCCTAGCAGAGAAAAATCAGATGGACTAGTGGTGAGTAAGTTCCAGGAAAACGGCAGTAATTCCTCCACTTGAAAGAGGACACACATTCACTTGTTGAAGGTGACTGTAAACCGCATTCTGCAGAAATTCAGAAGATTCAGACACTGCTTCTACATGGTGATGACACGGAAGGACGGCTTGGATGCATGCTTCTAACTGAGTCACCGGCATTCTTACACAGCAGGGTGAAACGGAGGCCCTCAGCCAAGAGCTCAGATGTTCCTGTCATGTATCCCAGATCGTGCCTCGGGGACTCAGTGTCCTGTAGCAGTGCGGCCCCAGGCGAGGACCCGCAGCGTGGTCCACGCAAGCAGGAGGGGCACTGTGCTTGAGAAATCCCATCCCCGATGGGGGCAAGACGGGCTGGTGGGGTTGTGTGAACCTATAAATGCTCATAGAAATAAACCTGCATACATTCACGTGATAAAATTAACTGTAGCAGGCTATTTAACAAAATTTCAATTATCAGTGTTAATTTTACCATTCCTTTCCTCTTGTCCCCTGCACTCTGAGACAGGCTTAGGCTCTCTCACACATGCAGCTCTGATGCAATAGTTTTGCATTTATTTTATTTTGCTACAAGTGTTTTCACTCCCAGTGTCGCTGTGACTGTCGTCTCTTAACACAGTCAGATGTCTTCCTGGATCTCTCCCTGTGTTCCTTGCTCCTGCTTCTCAGATCCTGAGATAAAGAACAGGTGAAGGCATATGACTGGGAATGTCAATGTGGACTTGATCAAAGTCCACAGTGACTCGCTAGGTGAGTGCTGCCCACCCCTTACCTTCGATTCTCAAGGTTCTGCCCAGGGTGACATCCAGACAGGAGAGATTCCTGGGTCCAAATAAGAGCTGTGTGGCTTGGGTGCGGGGAAAGGTGCAGGAGCTGGTTCCGTAGACGGTCACTTCCATTTCTCTGCTACTCTCTCTCCCGAGTCCCCGCTGCCAAGCCCCCAGGCTCCCTGATCTTCTGTCTTTCTCTTCTACTCTAATTCAAGCCCTTTTCCTCTTCCTTTATTCCCTGATTATCCCCAGCTGGAGTGATTTTCCCATCACAGATTCTGAAAAATTTTCCTGCAGCTGAAAAACAGGTCTCCAGAGGTCAATGCCCATATGGTGGTTCCTGAAGAGAGCCCCTGGTTAGGGGGACCCTCACCAACACTCACGGGGCATCAGACATGTTGCAGGGTCGAGCACCCCCAACAAGAGTTTGCTGTGACCCCAAAGCACGCACAGAATCCCTGCTCACTAAAGTGTAGTTGTAGTCCTTTATTAAGAAGCAAAAATAAAAAAATTGCTCATGTTTCTTACTAAAATTATTTATGAGGTAGAAAAGTAATTCTAATAGAAAAGAACAAATTTCACTCCATGTTAGATGTGTTCGTCTGACTTTAAACCTGTACCTTGTTTTCTAGGCTCAGACTTGCTGTTTCTGCAACTTTTGTAAAAGAATGTTGCCTTTAGCCTGAAATACCCAGGAGGGCCTATTCTCCGGGCTCTGATCTTTAAGGATATTAGCTCTTCTACACTTATGTACAGATGGCAAGTTGCAAAAAAATTCTTTTTTTTGGAGGTTATACGGGGGCACCATAATTTGACCCACATGAACAGCTGCAGGAACAAAGGGTTTCAAATAGAAACAATTCGTACAGCAAGAAGTTTACAACAACCAGCCACATCCCCGCCGCTTTTTAGTATAAAAGGAGACTGAATTCTGCCTTGGGGAAGAGAGTTCTACTGGATATCAATATGCCATTTTCTGGGTCTGCCGTCTTTTCAAATAAAGTCACTATTCCTTACTCCAACATCTCATCTCCCGATTTATTGGCCTGTCATGCAGCAAGCAGAACGAGTTTGGACTTGGTAACAAAGTGACTGCATTAGAGGTAGTATGTCTCCACTGTTTCCTCATTTCCAGAATGTCACAACTTATCAGTTTTATATGCTGTTTAACAACACGAACAAAAAACCTATTATACGGAACTGATTCCAAGAAATAAAATTATTTCTACTCCTTCAAACATTTTCTTCTTTTTATTTTGTTTTGTTATGCTTATTGAAAAGAAAATAAAAGTCAAATCATTTTATTTCACGTATTTTTTAAAGCTACATATTGTAAGTACTACAAAGATATTTAAATTGCAATAAAAATTGTTCATATATTAGTATAAAGATATATACACAATCAATGCAGATTAGGAAAGGAGTAGATATTTACTAAAAATCCACTGCACATCCAGTCTTTTACAAGCATATCCTGGAATATAAGCTCTATTACCCCGGAGTCCCCCACCCCCATTCTCACTGCGGAGTCCCTTAGTAATCAACTACCAAGGCACCAGCATAGAACCATGCAATCACTATTTTAGGTATAAATGAGAGTATTAGCTCATTCAATTCTGAAACAGAAACCTTAAAATAAATACTGAACTTATTTACAGATAAACAAATTTGGACACAAAAAAGTACAGTTTCTCCCCCAAGACACAAAGATAATAATTGGTAAAGGCAAGATTTGAACTAATCTGCCTGATTCTAAAAGCTAAGGTGGAAATCCCCTTTGACTTTGGAGGTAAAGCAGCACAACCTATCACCCTATCATTGTTCAGATCTAACTTTAGACAGCATGAGACAGCACCTCATTCCCTTGGAACTCGAGGGCAAACAATAACAATAAGGATTTTATATTCAGTATTTTCTTAAGTCTCAATTATATAAAGTGTCAGAAGATCAGCAGAAAACTCTGGGAAATATGAGTGGGTCCAGAGCTTTTTGCTGATAAGAAACTCATTCTATCAGGACAGAGTGACCTTCCCATGTGAGGCCTCATGTACATAAACTAAAGGCAGCTGAGCAATGAAAACTAGCAAGAACATGGAACTCAAGCAAGAAGGATGCCTGCCATCCCCTGCCCAGTTGCCTCTTCACCCACGTGGACAAGATGGCAGAAGATCCAGGTTCTTGTCCAAGTGACAACATAATGGATTCTCACCCATGAAATGTTATGACTCTATGCTGTCTTAAGTCCGTTCCAACTAAAATATGATAACACCAATATCTCAGCAGAATGTCTATGTCTCCACTTTCTCTCTTCTATTAGGAGACTATATCTATGGCTACAAAGCCGAAATTCAATTAAAAACACCATGCACGAAGCCTGGTGAAAGTCTGTGTAAGAGACATTGTTCTCACGCTCAGTGAGTGAAAACTCAGAAAAAGTGGTCCTTCTCCCTCTGCAAGTGGGAGGTAGCCTGATTGTGTGTGTGTGTGTGTGTGTGCACACGTGTGTGTGTGTAAATCAAATACAACGTATTCTGGGATGTGCACAGATTTTTTTTTATGTTACTATTATTTCGTGAGAATGAGCCTACCTTTAAATTAATTTGAATCTATTATTCTGAGAGAGTCTCAGGCTCTTTTGGTGGAGGATGGGAAAGAGGAAAGGAAAGTAGGAAAGATGTAAATGAAGCAAAGCTGTAAGAGTACTGCTAGGGAAAGGCAAGGCATTATTTTTGTTCCTACTTGCATCACACACAAATTACGGACTGGCTTTCCCCCATGTCTTGTCAAGCACTGAGTTGCAGAAGAACAGGCAACAGCCCTTTTCTCACTGAGCTTGTGACTGTACGTGACATCTTATAGACACAAATTATTTAACCTGATCAAACACTCTAGCAGCAGGCTGTAATTCTCCTACTTTGAGAGACAAGGAAACAGGAAGTGAAAGACGGTATATAGCTTGACCAAAGTCAGAGGACAAGTAAACTAAAGAGGATGAATTCAAACTCAGATCTGAATGCAGAGTCTGAACTTCCCACTCCGAGGGCTGGAAAATCCTTAACACACAGGGTCCCCAGCTCCTCTGCATTGTTCCTGGCACCAAGCATTTCCCATGGCGATGGTCTCCAGTTCTCAGACACAGCGCTCTGTGCAGCCAATAACCTCCATTCGACCTTGATCATCTACCTGCCACGCCCACCAGGCTTCACCATACAGGCAGGAAAGCTGGCTTTCAAGTGCATACAAAGCCACCCCTGGTCTAACCTGGACTCTTCAGCAGCTTTTCCAGCATAAAGGCAGCCATGAAAGTGCTCACAGTTTGTACATGAGCCACACTACCTCTCTCCATCTCTCTCCCCACCTATACTACTTAGCTATGACCATTTTGAGAATCTTGGAAACAAATTTTTAAAAACAGAAAAGAAAGGATTGTGTATCGAGTACTTAACACTTACAATTTTAAATGAGAAGTTACAAAGTGAGTATTTACAAACCGAATCTGCCTTCCTAGGTGTCAGTTTTAACAGTTAAAAAATATAATAGCAAAAATTTCTCACTTAAAAAATTAACAAAAACATCAACAATAATCTGGAATAAACTCAAAAACAATGCCCATGTTGTATATGGAGGAAGTACAGGACTGTACTGAGGGGTAAAGTAAGAAGTGTGAAAGTAGAGACATCAACCTTTGTATGGAGGAAAACAGTTTTGTAAAGATTTACGTTCTCCTAAAGATAATTCAAAATTACTAAAAAATCCCATGACAACACTTATCCTTTTTTTTAACTTGAAAAAATTATATTAGAATTCTTCAGGAAAAATGAAGTCATAATACTAGCAAAGAAAAATAGGGATTGAAAAGCAAATCAAAAACTTTGCACTGTCAGATATTAAATAAATTTTTACAATATGTAAGATATAGTGCTAGTGTAGGAAAGTAAGATTGACAGAAATAAATCATGAGCTCAAAAAGAGACTCTAGTGTACATAAGTATTTTTACAGGTGGGATTTCAAATTAAAGAGCAAAGTAGGAATTCAATAATTGTCTTGGGACAATCACAGAATCCCCTTGAAAAAACAAATTCTATTCCGGTCAAAATGACCGCAAGAAAAATTACAGAAAGTGATGTAAATATTAGAAAGTACTAATAAGAGCAAATACAACTCTTTGCTCATATCAATTCAGCTTCTCCTCACTATGACAAGCACTATTATCATCTCCATCTTAGAGATTAAGGAAACCTACAGAAGAAATTTATACCATTATAAGAAAGCATTTCTAAGAATAATATCAAGAATAAAACCGAAAAAGAAGACATTTACTATCTAAAGTTTATTTTGGGCCATAACAAAAATGAACCTACTGAACAAAATGAAAGGCAAAAAATGACAAGGGAAAGCTCTGTGATACATGTTGATGAAGACAAGGGGCTAATGTTCATAATATACATAGAGCTGTCACAAAGCAACAAGAAGCTCCCTCACTTAAATATTTGCAAAGGACAAAAGGGATCATTCACTTTTTAAAAGTCAGATGGCTAATGAGTGAAAAATGCTCAATACCTCACTGGTCATAAAGTGCAAACTAAAACAATGAAAATCATTTTGCTCGTCATATTGGCAAATATTTTTAAAAGATATTCTAGCTAGTGTCCATCTTTGAGACAACAAACTGTGAGCGATCTTTTGGAGGACGACATGTCAATGGATATGTAAACCCTGGAAAACGTGTGTACACACAGGCTGAACTTCACTTTTAGGAATCGTTTCATTTACAAAAAGAATCAGTTCAAATAGATGTACTCATCAGAGAATTTACACAGCACTGTTTACATTGGTGGGAAGAAAAGCTGAAGTGGAATCATACCCACGGATAGAGAATTGGTTACATAAGTTATTCTACATCTTTTCATTCCCCACAGGAGAAGGAATTTCTAGATTCACTTGAAAGGAGCCTGTGATTTATGTAGTTGTCACATCCAAGGACTAAATTTCCAGAAACCTTAACTAAAGGAATACTTATACAAGATCACAGGAATGTTTGTACAAGAAGGATGCCAGTCAGACACCCTTTCTGACAGTGGAAAATGGAGAAAACTTAAGTGTCCACCATCAAGACAATGATGCGGTAAATCACGGTGAGCTGTGGCCACTAAAGTTCCGGTGTTTCGGCGTGGTCCAAGGCCTTGTCCACTGTTCTCTCCCACGAAAGGTGTCCTTACACAAGAGACCAAACCTGCACATCAGGAGACCACTCTACTCTATCTGAAAGGACCGGGTGAGTCTGGAGGGAGAGGACGTCTGTGATATATACCTGAGTGAATAAACCGAGCTGCAGAAAACATATAGTATGGCCTTATTTTTCAATAAAGCATATATACACACACATATACATAGATTTCTCATATACGTTTATGTATGTGTATATATATATGACATAGGCATAAAGGTCATGAAATATATACTCCACATTGTCAGCAGTTTTTACTCTCAGGAAAAAAGGGGAAGGGAAGTAGGGGACTTTCGGTACCACCACAGTTCTCTTTTCAGAATTTCAATTAAGTATACTTGGAATATAAAAGTTTACTTAAGTCCAAAGTAAAATGGACGAGGACTCCACAAGACAGAATGCTATAATGGTCATTAAAAATCATGCCAGCAGAGATAGAATACTGTAAAAAAATTGTCATAAGCTGAATGGAAAATGGAGGTCTCCACACAGCAAACAGGCACACAGTGCTTGCTGGTTTTTATGACAGAGGTAATACACACTGATGAAAAGAACAGAAAATAGATTTTAAAGTGTTAATTATTATCTCTGAATACTGGGAACAGGATAGACCCTTTTGACCCTTTTTTCAGAATTTTATATTAAATACACATTATTTTTCATCTGAAAAATGCATTTTTAGATGTCTAGTAACACACATTGGAAAAAATACATGAGTACTTACAGAAATAAATAACTAGGAGACACCGAAGCACCGTCACACAGTGCAGAATGGGTGATCCTGAATAACACCGCGCAGTTACATAAGGACTCAAAAATTGAAAGCACCCGCTGTAACAGGGCGCGTCCCCCTTCCATTTGTCAGTTGTGTCTTCAGGGCTGAGGCAGTTCTGAGCACGGCCAGTGTCAGTGCCGGTGTCTGGATGGATGCCACTGGAGGTGAAGGCACCTGCAAGCCGAGAGGAAGAACAGAAATCATCCTCTGCTTTTTCTGTCTTGTTTCTTTTCTCTTTTAAAGAGAGGCGGAAATAAGATAAACTGAATCTTCCCTACTGAAATTTCAGTATTGAAACAGTTTTTATATTGTTCACAACTTATATTCTGCCTATAACTGTCTTTTCAACAAAGCATTATATTTATTAAATGTTAATTAACTCAGTTAATTAACTACCTGTTGAAACCTATTAAAGAACATGAAATGCACTACGTGAAAGCACCACACCTGCAGTGACTAGCACAGCTGTTTTGAAGGCAGTGCAGTCAGCCCCCACCATCACGTGGCCCTGAGCTCCTGATGCTGGGAAGAGAGCACGCTGCTTCCTCAGGCGGAGAGAAATGGTAAAAGTATTTTCTGAAATCTACAGCACTGACAAAACATAACTGCTTAATCCCAGGCTCCTTTGAGGCTGTCATTTTCCGTTTCTGGCCAACACCCGTCAATGAGCAGAACCACCCCATTCCCGAGTCATGGGACTCACGTGGGCAGCAGTTTTGGAGAAATTTCCAGGTATAGAATGTAAACCAACTATACATAAAACTCTGAAAAAGAAAAGATGCAATAATCTGATTTTGGAAGACACTCAATATATTCTCCTAAGCCTTAGTAGTTGGAAAGTCTGGGCTTCTCCTAAGCCACTTATTTATTTCACAGACAGTAAGCATCTCCCACAAACCCTGTTTCCCTGTGTCTGCTGGGAGCCTCAAGCATATTGATGCTGTCTATCTTATAAGGCACAAGGCAGAGGCGTGTGTCTCACGCCTGCAAATCTCACACAGGCTCAACTGCAAGCCTCACTGTCTGAAATTGGCCCCATTTTCTCACCTGTTTATTTGGTATCTGTTCTTCTGTAAGCTGCCTGAAATGCTTATTGAAACAAGTCAGAAGAATGAGTGGGTAGAGAAATGGACAGATGGACAGGTGAGAGATGGGCAGACAAACAGGGAGACTCCAAGAGAAGGGGAGCAAACAAAATTTCCTATGCAAAACCCTCTTCTAGTCAGGGAAGAAAACCACCACAAAGAAGTGTGAAGAGGCAGGTGGCTTAGGACTGTTTCCTGGATTCCATGAAATGTCACACCAAGAGATGAGAGGGTAGAAGTATAAATAATAAAAGATAAAAAGCATGCATGTTTGAAAAATATATCTACATTATGTACTTTCTAAAGAATAGATTCAAATCAGCAAGGCCCAATAACCCAATTCTTGGGTATTTACAGAAGTGAGAATCCCATCTCCAATCCACAAGGCATCCCTTCGGAGCACTGAGAGTCTACACGGTGTGGTCATAAAGGCATCACCGCAAAAGCTGTGCTATCCTGCACTTACGAGGAACGAGCAGGTGTGCTCGGGCTGCCCACTCACGTCATTTACACCCCACAGCACCTCTACGGGGTAGGGATGCCTAGCGAACCCCATCTCTACAGGACAGAAAACAAGTCCAAGAGAGGCTAAGCCGATCTACCATTTCTCCATCTCACAGGACTTGTCACTCCAGAGCAGGAATCGAACTCGGACCCACGTTTGTAACCACAGTACTACCGTAATTTATGTGCTTTTTGTGTGTATAATACATTTGTTTCTGGCATGAAAGGATATTTAATAAATGATCGGTTGTCTTGTCTATCTCATTAGCTCACAATCTTTATATTTTTGAATTGTACCCTTCCCCTGGAGAAATGAACGGAAAGAGCGGTGGTCAGAATGAGGTGGGGCTCCATTCTTTATCTGTTACCTCATCTCATCCAAGTCCCCAACCAGGGAGAAGGAGCAAAGGTTTTCTTCATCTTTTAATGAGAGGGCTCCAGTGATGGTGACTTACTCAACTACAAAACCGAGTCTGGGGGAAGGGCACATGCAGCAACGAGAGCAGTATCACCTGTAGGAAGGCGAAAAGAGCTCAGGGGATGGCTCAATGGGTCAGCCTGATTTAATTTCAATCGATAATACAATAACACACTCTAAAAAATCTAGCATGCAATGGATTTGATCTTTCTTGACATCTAGCAAGTTTCCACAGCCCACATGTAACATTATCATGAACTAGTGAAAGGATGATTCCACAGACAAGAAAAATCAATGCCACAGGCACGCTGAAACCCAGGCTGGAAGAAAGGAAGGGAAAGGGCATAGTTAAGAAGAGAGGAAAGTCTGGGAAAAAGACATCATCACAAGGACTCTCAAGCATCATCCAGCAATCATATAATCATTCTTTCAAGAGAGAGTTACTTAGGTCCTATTTTGTGCGAGATTTTACAAAGGGCAAAGAGAGACCGCAGCGTCCATGGTGGCAGCAAGTTGCGGGGCTATAATACAATTCTAATCCTGGTACCTTGCACACTTGTCCTCAGTATAAAGGCAAAAAATAAATAAAATAATACTATGTAAACCATACACATTGCTGAAAAAAATTAAAGAATACCTAAATACCTGGAAAGACACACCACGCAGATTCCTGGATCAGATGACAGCATTCTTGGGATGGCAGTGCTCTCCAGAGCGATGCATACATACAACGTGGTCTCGATCACAATCTCAGCGGGCTCCTCTGCAGTAACTGACTAGCTGCTGCTACAATTCATATGGGAATTCGAGGGTCTCAGTAACCAAAACGTACTTGAAAGAGAAGTACAACATGAGAGGACTTGTATTTCTCAATTTCAAACCTTACATCTGTATCTCCAAGTGAGATTAGAGGCCATTTTTAAGTTATTATTTTGTTTATCCTTATTTTCTAAATTATGTACAACAAATATACCTGTTAGAATAAGAAAAATAAAAAGTAAGTTATCTTTTAAAACATGAACACCGATTCATTCATTGGGAAAAAATTATTTTAACTCTAAAGAAGTAAACAAATATCTAGTGAAAAAGGACTACTTAAAAACAAGTGTGCATTTACAATTTTCATAAATTGAAAACTGAAAAGCACAAACACATCAAGTTTCTAGGGAGACTGGTGAAACATATTAACAATTATTTTAAAAATTCTTATTGAAAAATGAAAACTCAAGAAAGGGAAATTCGTGATTTACAGCCAACTGCAAACACATGGAAAGCAAAGGCCTAGAAATCACAGTTCCTTTAACTCTGCTACTAACGGAATAGGAGAGGAAATTCCTCACTGAGGGGACAGTGGAATCCCATCCATAAGATAGAATACACAGTACAAACTGCAGTAATATCGGGAGTGAATAACTTAGAAGAATTCTGAAGTTATAACATTGCTGAAAAACTATAAAAAACACTGACAGGCAGATTAAAACACACAGTCATATATATTATATAGAAACATATGCAGTCTGCTCCCATGTTGCATAGAAATACAAACATATTTGTTCATTTATGGGCACTTATGACTTTATCCCTGGTAGAATATTTCAACTAAATCAAATAATCAATATAACACTCCTCTTGTCAAATCTACTTGATAAGTTACTCTGCTATGTAACCATAAAGTGTCTAAGATAGATCTAAAATTAGTGAAAAAGAGCTTTGTATGGCTTCTTGAATTCTTCTCAAATTTCCAAGCTTAATTTTAAAATAGATCTGAGCAGTATTTCTATATTATCTTTTCCCTTGTGAAATGAACAGCACAGTCTGTTGTCAAAATTCTGTGCTTACAAATATTCACGAGCACAGTATCCTCACAAAACTGCTGGACAGCAAAGCACTATCCAGACACTGTGACCAAATAAATGAAACACAAGGAAGACAGTGACCCTATTCTGGAGGGCTTATAGTCTGTGTCAACACTGGGGTTTTTACTTGATTGGTTTGATTGGGTAGCAAAATAAAATCAATCAAGTACTTTCTTCTTTGAGCGTTCTGTAAGTCATGACTGTTTTTAGTGTCATGAGCAGGAAAGACTTAAGCATGACTTGATTAGGTCAACTAGCAACAATCATCACTGGAGAGTGAGTAATATAGAAGTTAACTGATAGCAATGCTTCTGCCTACATGAGCCCTATAATAAATCTACACTGACATCCGAAAGGAAAATAAGGAGATGAGGTCCCCAATGAGAAAACAAACTAACAAGAAATCAAAAAAGGAAAGATGTTTTCATTAATGATTCCAGGCAGTAGTGGAGCATGGTGGTGAAGATCACATATTCTGGGGAAAAACATGAGGGGTCTGAACTCCCACAGCACTGGGTAGCTGTGACACTGATATT
Organism: Vicugna pacos; assembly: GCF_048564905.1. Taxonomy (NCBI): domain Eukaryota; kingdom Metazoa; phylum Chordata; class Mammalia; order Artiodactyla; family Camelidae; genus Vicugna; species Vicugna pacos. The sequence goes on along the minus strand of NW_027329031.1, from coordinate 16,705 downwards.
TCAGTGAAATTTTCTGCACCTCAGTCTCCTATCCAAAGACGGGGGAAAACAACCGCACCCATCTCCTAGACTGTTTCTACAAATTTAGATATTTTATACATAAAAGCTTAAATAAAATACTTCAGATTTAAAATAATACCCCAAAACAAATGGAACAAAGAAAACAGAGATAAATTGGAGTTCATCAAAATTTAAAACTTTGCTTCAAAGGGCACCATTCAGAAAGTGAAAAAACAACACACTAGAGAAAATTTTTTCAAATCATTTATCTCATAAGGAATTTGTATCTCCAAATGAAGAAAAAAACCCCCTACAACTCAACAATAAAAAGGCAACTCAATTAAAAAATTAATAAATGTTCTGAAAAGGTATTTTTCAAGAAAAACATAGAAATGTCCAATAAGCACAATGAAATGATGTTCAATAGCATTAGCTGTAAGGAAAATCAAGTGAAAACCACTAGGAGAAGCCGCTTCACACTCACAACAATAGGTTATAATAAAAAAAAATGGTAACAAGCACTAATGAGGACACAGAGGAAGTGGAGCGCACAGCCCTTGCTGGTGAGGACGTAACACAGCGTGGCCACTTTGGAAAACAGCCTGGCAGGGCCTCAGAGAGTTGAACATTTCGTTTCTGACTTACCCAGCAATTCTGCTCTCTGGGCACACACGAAAGAGAACTGAAAACAGATATCCACATAAAAAATCCCACATGAGTGTCCACGGCGACATTACTCATCACAGCCAAAAAGCAGAAACAACCCAAATGCCTATCACCTGGTGAATGGGTAAACAGAGGGGCCCAGCCATACAGTGGAATGTTATTCAGCAATAGCAAAGCATAGAATAGTGACTCAGGCCACAAAATGGACAAACATTGAAAACGTTACTCAGTGTGAAAGTAGTCGGTCACAATAGACGGTTCCACTTACATGAAGTGACTCGATTTACATTAAATGTCCAGCACAGGCAAATCCACAGAGAGAAAAGTGGCTCCTTGGGGCTGGGGGAGGATGGGGAAGATGGGAATGTCTGCTTATGCATACGGGGCATCCTGTTGGGGGGATGAAAATGTTCTAAGATTGAATGGGATGCACAATTCTGGGCATAGAGTAAAAACCGATGTACATTTTAATGGGTGAATTGTATTAAAACTGTTAAGAACAAAAGCATCTCGGGGCAGTACCTTCCAGAGTAAATGCAAATTGCTAACTTTTATTAGAGGAAAAAGAAACTGCCCTCAGCATGAAAGCAGGAGATCAGCAAATGTGAGTTAACCGAAATTGGACAAGAGCATTTCACTTGAAACAGTTGCTGAGTGTACACGAAATATTCAGAAATAGGAGAATCACCTTGACATCACGAAGAAGCATTCTGCTTCAAATGCAGATCAAGGATTCGGCAAGCCCTGCTGCCAGAAATGAGCAGAGAAGAATCCTGATTCATAAAACTAGCACCAGAGCCAACAAGGAAATGGTGGTGAGGAAAGCAGGCGGCGAATATCTGGAAGAGTTTGCTACAAATATTTTCTCCACCGAAAATTTAAAAATAAAATGAAAGTGATGAAATGCTGTGTTGACATCACGTGAATGGGCTTCCTTCAGTGCTCGACTGTTCTTTAACCCAGATTAATAGACTCAGGAGAATCAGCATGGCTCCTGGGGGTCCCCAAAGGACTGCCCACCAGCACGCTGACCACCATCACATCTGCCAGGGTTGAATTGCAGGGAAGAGACCAAGTTCTGAAAGGTACCGGAAATGTTGGCAAGGGAAGAAAAGGATGAGTTTAGTCCTGGGACAGAGGCAGTGTGAGCAGAGGCCAGAAGGCTGCAGGTGAACTGCAGTAGACCTGGGGCAGGAAGGGATCACGGGGGAGCATATCTCAATTCTCTTCTGTCTCTGCCTCCGGTAGGAGAGATAAAGCCTGCATCCTTCTCACCTGGAACTGTGGGTTCTGGCTGGCAGAAGTCTTACCGACACGGAATGATTATTCAAGACTCTGTGGAAAAAGTCAAGAAATCGAGAGGGAGTAGGGAGCCATCTCCATGAGCCTCTCAAATGTTCCCATATTTATTGTGTATAATCAAAGGAAAAATTCGTTAACAGTTGTGAGATAGTAAGGAGGAAATTCGGGAAAGACAGGATGAGGCAGAGATTGTAGAATATACAATGAGTACAAAGGATTAGTGTATGTTTAGGGAAGTCATGGGGTGAGGGGAACAAGATACACTTTTAGATATGTTCATTACAAAGCACACCACCAGACCAGCCAGGTCTTTGTTTTGAGGATAATAGACTAACAACACACAAGCCCAGCGTTTATAGCTGAGGGTCTCGGTCCTTGCTTTGCAACCAGCAGAGTGCTACCTAAAACCTCAACTACACAAGCAAAGCATTGTCTCTGCTTTTTAAGGAAAGGAGACTGGAGTGAAGATGCACAGGAACTTGCTTGCAAAGCAGTACCAAAGCATATTTTTTCTTCTTAAAGTTCAGAGGCGACTGTGCTGTGTTATAATTTGTTAACCCAATCATGGGCTCCCACATGGAACCATTATGGAGGACACCCTAGGATGACTAATCCTGGATGTGGGTCTCTTCCTGCCATCTTCAGCCACTCTAGCAGGGTCTACGCACATCCGAGAATAACGATCCTACGGAACCACCCACTCTCTTAACCCCTGATGCTTGAAACTTAATTTTAGCTCTACACAACTTTCCGTAGAAAAGTTTCAGAAATAAAAGATATAATATTCCTTTTATATCTCATCATATTACTGATTTTTCTGATTGCTCTCTGCTGCTTCTACTTGGTAAAGCACCTCATTCTGCAGCTGAATTCAGTAATTTCCGTTGTGCATTTCTAGCCAGTTTGGGCTCGCTAAATTCTATTGGTCAAATATCGATATACTTAATTGATTTCTTTGTTCATCAATTTCAGCCAGGAGGAGAGGGAGTGTCACTCTTTTCCTCAGCCCACCCTCAACACTTTTCTCATCAACTCAGGCCTCCTGAAAACAAAACAAAGCAGTTTTTTCCCTTCTACTCTTTCCACAAACCCAACAGGAAACATCAGTCTGGAGAAAGTATTCAACACAAATTTTAAAACAAAAATCTATAAACCTGAAGCAACTCCATCTCCGAATCATGATACACAATGACATGAGAGTAATTGTGTCAGGCACAAAGCATGAGGGAGCCTGACTACCTGATTTCTATTCTTCAAAGGAAGGAAGATTTTCGTATTTTTTATTATCATTCTTGGTCATTGTTTCTGATTATGCCAAAAAATAGTTTATGAAATAATTATGCACTGCAATAACAGATTTTTAATGTATCAATTTTAGAAGGCATTCAGAGGGGATAGGAAAACCCACCTCTGTAAAAAATGCAAAATTTCTTCCCCTGTTAAGAACACGTATACAAAATGCAACAGAGAATTCAAATTCTTGTGGAGAGGATCAAAACCACAGAATCAAAGCAAAGTCATTACAATGAGTCAATTTAAATTTCACTGGACAAACATGCTCAATGCATACAAATAATTTTAAAGGCACACTGCAAACCATTCACTTAATGATCTGCAGGCTAGAGGAAGAATTTCCCTCTTGAACAGACAACAGAAATCAGTAGGTTGTCCCACCAAACCAGGAGCAGAGAACAATCAGGTTTTTAACAGTTTTGATAAATCAGCATGTTCTAAAGATCAAAATCCAGAAATTTTAAACATTCATTCAAACCACAATGAAACAAGCACTTAAAGAAAAAAAAAACACAAAGAATCTAAGCACAGAGGTCATTTAGATAGATCAATGAGAATTTCTTGTACCGCTGGAAGAAAGAACAGGCTATAACCTTTTACTTGAAAAATAAAACTTCTTTTAAAGATAAATGCTAAAACATATTTCATCTTTCATGTTGCCTTAAAAAATCTGAGGTACTTGTATCTGATCAGAAAAGCAATTCTGAGTAATATTATGTTACAATTCAGTGCCAGTTTGCTCTAGAAGAAAAGAGAAAAGTTACTATTTCTCATTCTGCACAGTTTAAAGAACCTCCCTGTCTCTATATCCTCCCATTTCCTAAGCTCAACCTCCCTAACCCTTCTGAAACAAGTATGAGAAAGTCTTATTCCCAACATGCCAAATGACAAAAGAATATCAATTTATTTATGTAAATATATGCCTACACTTTGAAATGGAGGAGAAAGTTATCAGAAGTCTATATGGAACTTCTTTCTATCTTCCTGATATCACACACACAAACGTTCACACAGACACAGACACATACCCCCTGGATTACTGAGCACTTCACAAGCTTAGTACTTACAACTTGTAGAAGATAACTTTGTAGTTAATTTAAAATACAAAACTTTCAGCTTTTGAAAGTCTTCATCATCTGCTAAACCATCGAAATATCAAAGAGACCCAATTAGCCTTCTCTGTAGAATGTAATTTCCCTTGATGGCAAAACAGACCCTAAGAAGTACTGGATCAAAGATTCGTGTTTATCACTACCTATGATCGTTTTTAAGCACATTAACAGATTCAGAAATGTATGTCTCATCAACATTTATTCCTATTGAATTAGCATACGTGTTCAATTGTCTATACAGTGACTAGGTCCCATGATGGTGTTTAAGAGCTATTTTGTGTATAGCAATATTTATATTCAAGTGCAGAAAAGGAGGGTGTGTTTTACTCAGTTGTAGAGCACCTGCATAGCATGCACAATGTCCTGGCTTCAGTCCCCAGTACCTCCAAAAAAATAAATAAACTAAGTGCATATTTAAAAATAAGAATAGTGCAGCCACTATGGAAGACAGTGTGGAGATTCCTCAAAAGACTAGGAATAGACTTACCATATGACCCAGAAATCCCACTCCTGGGCTTGTACCCAGAAGGAAAACTACTTCAGGATGACACCTGCACCCCAATGTTCATAGCAGCACTATTTACAATAGCCAAAACATGGAAACTACCTAAATGTCCATCAACAGGTGACTGGATAAAGAAGATGTGGTATATTTATACAATGGAATACTTCTCAGCCATAAAAACCGACAACATAATGCCATTTGCAGCAACATGGATGCTCCTAGAGAATGTCATTCTAAGTGAAGTAAGCCAGAAAGAGAAATAAAAATACCATATGAGATCGCTCCTATGCGGAATCTAAAAAACAAAAACAAACAAAAACAAAGCATAAATACAGGACAGAAATAGACTCATGGACCGAGAATACAGACTTGTGGTTACCGGGGGGGTGGTAGAGGGTGGGAAGGGATAGACTGGGATTTCAAAATTGTAGAATAAATAAACAAGATTACACTGTATAGCACTGGGAAATATACACAAAATGTTATGATAAATCACAGAGAAAAAAATGTGACATGAGTGTGTATATGTCCATGAATGACTGAAAAATTGTGCTGAACACTGGAATTTGACACAGCACTGTAAAATGATTATGAATCAATAAAAAATGTAAAAAAAAAGAATAAACACAGGGAAATATACACAAAATGTTATGATAAATCACAGAGAAAAAAATGTGACAATGAGTGTGTATATTTCCATGAATGACTGAAAAATTGTGCTGAACACTGGAATTTGACACAACACTGTAAAATGATTATAAATCAATAAAAAATGTTAAAAAATAAAAATAAAAATAAATAAACAAAGTTGCAAAACAAAAAAAATAAGAATAAAGTTATAAAAAAACGCAGACTAAAAACCACTGCAACCTAGGTATTACAATTATACTAAAAAAACAAGTGTTTCTATCAAATATTCACTATATGCCAATCACAGAGACAACCCCAAGTCACCCCTGAAGCTTCACGTGTGATTCTCAACAACCCTACTAAGTAGACACGGATGAGAAACCCGGCTCTGCGGATGAGGAGACGGAGCTCAGAGGAGCCGGGGACGCTGACCGTCCTACTCCGTGTGACACCGCGTCAGCCCAGGGCAAGCGCTGACAGTGCTGCACTGAGGGGACACCCAGCTGCATGGAACCTTGGGGTACTGGGGAGTCCCAGAAAACACTAAAAATTTTTCAGTGAAAAACCAGCTCAAATATATTACACTGTGCCGCATCCCTTAAACAGGGAACGTGAACGAGACCTTTTTGATGCGTCCATGTTCTTTCTGCCATCATCAGTTACTTGCCCTCACTGCGTCACCAGTGATGATCTGGACCCCATATGAAGTGCACTCAGATGGAAGAGCTTTTAATGCTGTTTTATGAAGTTTGTAAGACTCTGTCTATGCCTCACACTGGTGGCCATCCATCACTTCTCACCAGTGTGGACGTACCACCTGAAATCATTCCTTTCTGCTTTTTAAAATCCCTTCATCTACTCCAGACTTTTCAATAGCAAAGAAGCAGCTAAACCACAGACAGTGGACAGCTTTTCACCAAATGGACTCGAACAGCCCATCTGACTACCTGGAAGCCCTTTTCTTCTATTAAACCCACTTCCAGGTATTTCATCATTTTCTGATTGGTTAACTGGGCCTCTGACTGGCCTACTCAGAGAGCTCCCAACCTCACATCCAGGGGTGGGAGAGGACCCTGCTGTTGGGGGAAATCAGTGAGGAAGGTGGACATCCTTCAGCCACGTCTGCATGGGTAGAAGTGCCACAGCGTGCTCAGAAATTATACCGTCATCACCCCTGGGCTCCCATGGACTGGTTTCACATTAACCAAAGTCATGAGACACTGATGCAAGAAAACCAGAAACTTAGCTTATTAATGTAACAGAAGACGTGAATCTATGAACCAGACTGAAATATCAGAGTTCAACCATGAGTACATTTTCTCCTCCACTGCCCGATAACGGGCAGGCAGTCACATGGCAAGCATGGACAGAAACGGAGCAGGAAGGGTTTCTAGATTAACTCAATGAACTAAATTTCTATTATACGAACAGATCTACTGCCCAGAAGACAATTAACGCCAATCACGGTGCACTCTCCATGGACAGCGGCAAGACATGACTATGAGCACCCATGTAACTCTCCTTTCCCTGTCCTTTATAGGCTAACTGATGCACAGAGGTACAAAGATTCAGGGATGCTGATAACGCTAAACACAAAAAGCCCATCTCTGGGAGCCTCAAAACCAGACAGCCAGGGTTTAAATACCAGCTCTGCCAATTACTAGTTCTGTGATTTTGCCAACTTAATTACCCTCTGTGTGCCTCAATTTCCACACTGTAAAACTGGGATAACAATCAAACCTTCCTTACTCGCTTGTTGAGAAGATTGAAGGATTCATTTCTGTAAAATGCTCAGAAAAGAATGTAGCACATTTTGGGTGTTCAACAAATGTCAACTTAATATCAAAGTGATTTACAAGTCTCCCCTCTAATCATCTTATGTGTTTCCTGGCTAGCCTAAGTCCCAAAGAACATCCTTATTTCTCCTTTTATAAACAATTGGGGAGTACCCTTATGTTCCACCCCACCACCTGTTTAAACTGAGGGAGGGGATGCCTCCTAACCACTCTTTTGGGCCATGGAGGGTGCTTCTCCCTTCACACCCCTGGCCCCTGGCCCACAGCTAGCACTCATCACACTAACAGAGTGAGGTGTGAGTCCCGGGAGACAAGCGGGGCATGTGAAACCCTTCCTTTCACTCCAGTGTTGGTCACCATTGGGAAGCACCTGGGATGCTCAGCTCCATGGCAGGAAAGCCCTGTGCAGGAAAGGGGCAGGTCCTCTCAAGGGAAGGCTCGCTGTGGCCCAGAGCTACATGGGACAGGGTGAGTCTGTATTTCTGGGACACAGTATCATGACACGCATTTTCCCACAGCCTTGAAGTTCATGAAGAACGTGGCTTCATCAGTAACAAAGAAGACATTTATCGCCTGTCTACTCTTTTGTGTCATCTCTCAGTTGGCTGCTGGAGACAACATGTGTATAAGTATTGGATCTCCTTAAGCCCCAAAATATATGAAGCAACAAATAATTCTGTGGCTTAACATTGGTTCAGGGCGACTGTGTAACTGTCCTGACTCTGCTGATGCTAAATTATGGGTATAGGAACTATGGAACCTCCTCAAATATCTTTCATCATAAAAACAGCTCTTCTTATTTTCCTGTTTCTTAGTAATTGCCAAAGACTCCCAAATGATGGCTTCACACAAAACAGCAGCTAAAGTTTAAGAGCCCTCTTGACATACTCACTGTGGTAAACACTGCACATAATTTCTAATTCTCACAATTCTACAATTCATATATGAATGTCCCCATCTCACAGACGAGGGAAAAACTCAAAACGAACTGTCTCAGGCTCACGTGGCTCAGTGGCAGCACGTGCAACCAAACCCAAGTCAAAAAACTACACCCCTTCGTATATGTACCAAATCTCCTACCACCAATTAACACACAGCGGCGGGGTCAAAACTCAGGGAACTCAATACACTTTTCACCTTTAACGTCGTCCAGATGCCGCTTCTAGCTGTTTTATAAAATCCCGGCTCACTGGTTTCTAACACTAGAAGAAAAGCCCGATTTTCCCATTGCTTGCACAGCAAGTCTGAAATGTTCACAGTGAGATGACAGAATAAATCTAAGATATAAGCAGAATAACTTTTCCAGGTAGACACACATAAAAGACATTGGGCTCTTCTGAAGCATTAAGTAAAGAAATCAAAATAAAATAAAGTTATTTAAGCCTTCTTTTACAAACAGGAATGTTAAGACTGTAAGAAGGTGCAACAGTGCCACCTATGGCTAAAATGACCTTCCAGGTTGCCGGGAAAGATGCAACACAAAAATTGCCTGTAGGATCAGAAAGGAGAATCAGATAACTAAAAGCTAATGTAGCATATACTGCACTTTGATTCGGGGGAAGGGAGGGATATTCAGTATTTAATTTGATACTGCTAATACTCCTGAATATAAACAGAAGACATAGGCTCATGGAAACTCATCTTAGAAGAGGAAAGAATCCAGTTCAGCCACTTCATTTTACAGGAGGGGAAACTGAGACATGGAATGTGTCCTCCTGGCAATCGGCAGCAAAGGCATCCTAGGCCTCATGTCTTGCACTATAGCAAAAACCAACAGATCTGTACTACGCCTATGTTCATAAAAGTCACGTTTGTATTTTTCCAACAGTAGGTTATCTAATATCTTGCAAAATACTTCTCAAAGATCCAGGATATCATACAAGTTTGTCGACATACAAAAATATTTATTTACATAATAAAACAGCATGAGCTTTATTCTCTCTATTAAAAAAGTAATGTGTCAAATCAATGTTTTGATATTTTAAACCTGTTAAGAGTGTAGAAAAAAATCAAAATTTTCTTTAATCACAAAAGAGAGGAGCTTATTCCCTGAAAATGATCAATGTGGATTTTACTAAACTTAATTGATCTGGTCAGAATCCCACGAATTTAAATATCTGAGTGGATGGTTACACGGCAACATAAATTCTGATTTGTAACAATACATATTCTGTGTAAATAATCTTCAAGGTCATCTGATTAAGGCAATTTAACTAGTCCCTGTCTCACTAGAATGATACAGATTTCATTAAAACTTCATACTACACCAAAAAAAAATGAATCCTTGTTACTTTAAACCATATTCAAATATATCATACATATACATATTAAATATGCATCAGAAATAAGTGACACTCTTTAGTATTCAGAGTTGATCAATCTAAAATATCTGTCATTGTGACAGCACTTTTATTAAGCACCTCTTGTGTTCTTTGTATACAAGGCGTCTAACTCTCACAGTCAGACAAATTAAACAATATTACTAAAATTTCACAAATGAGGAAATGTACTTAAGCCATGAAAACAACTTACATATTCATCAACAGGAAAGAAAAGAGTAAAGACTTTACTTACAATATTCACTGACAATCTTTTCTTCCATATTAAGACTACATAAAACCAATTCAGTCTTTGTAATTATTTCTGTCAATAAGGGCCACTAGAGAAAAACAAGTAACATCAATAGCAGTGGTTGGACTTTCAGAGCCCACTTCTCTTTTGCACTATAATTATTTTTAATGTTATGTTTTTAGTGCTTACAAAGCACTAAAATATAAAATTAACTTTTTAAGTAATTACCTGAGAATTATAAATTTGTGAAAATAAACAATTGTAATTTCTGCCACTCTGTCTCACCTTCTCAATGGTGTCTCTCCTTTGAAGGCATCATCAAGCTGAGATCACTAAACTCGGCCATTTATGGAGTCACAGGTGTTTGGGTAACCACTTAACGGGAGGCTGATTAGAGGAGCAATTAAGAAAGCATCCTGTGCAGCCTGGGTTCCAGCACCGAGCTAGCCACAGCCTGCTGCATGTAATTTGGGACAAGCTGCTCCATCTCTCAATCCCTCAGCTGCAAAAAAGGAGACACTGATACCTACAATCAAACACCTGCTATGAACTAAAATATGAGGAAAGCATTTTAGCCTTAGGTAGGTGTCCACTCACAGCGAGTTTGGTCATTATGATGATGAGGATGCCTGTTAATAAATTAAGCTAGACCACAAAGGAGAAATCACCTTAAAGGAGAAGCATTTTAAGTCAATGAGCATTTCTTTTTGGATGGATTGAACAATATTCTATTGATTTTTTTAATAAACCAAATTTTGTCCATTAATTATAGATTTACAGGTTCATGGACAAGTCTCCAGAAAAAGAATTAGAGGCCTCTAAACTCCGTAAATTAAGAAAGTAAATTAAAAAAAAATCAGGGAGGAGGTTATACCTCATGTGGGAGAGTATGTGCTCAGCATGCATGAGGCACTCAGTTCAGTCCCCAGTAACTCCATTTAAAAACTTTGTTTTTTAAGAAATGGGGAATTAAAGCAAAAAGATGGAGGAATACAGACTTTTTTAGAGACTCATCTCAGATTTAAGATGGGGAAGATACCATCTATTTCTCAGAGGAAATTTTGAGGACTATGTAAACTGGATCTGAGATATCTAGTTCTTTAACATTATTCATGAATTCATATTACCAAGTCATAAACTACCTGATAATCAACAGTGGTGATACTGATCATAACAGCTTCCATCACGGATCGAGCTCCGGCTAGGACTGCTCTGTTCTGACATCTCTGCCCCTCAGGCCTCACCAGGCTGAGATCACTAAATTCGGTCATTCAAGAGCATCTTTTGTAAGTCCTCCATTTGTGCTTCTGACTCTCCCCTCACCAGCTCCTCTGAGGGAAGCACTGTTATCATCTTACCCACTCACAGATAAGGTGACTGAGGCACAGAGGCTAATCCCATTCCAGGTCACATTGGCATTAAAGGACGTCTGTATTTCTGCTGTTTTGCTTTTGACAAAGGAATCTGAGATATCAATTCAAGGCAGACTGTTAAATAATCAAGTCTGTCAGGTCTTCACCTCAAAGAGCAGATACTATAAATTCCTGATGTAGGATGAGGCTGCCGCCACAAACTGACTCAGCTTGAAATTAATATCCAAGATGAAGCAGCGGATACACGTAAATATTCACGATTGTCAAGTCTGCTCACGGGTCTGGGCCCTTCACTGCCTGAACGGGGGTGCAATCCCCACCCGTGTCTGGGAGAGATGCACGGTGCTTCCCGGGCTCAAACAGGCTTCACGGGCTATTTCCTCCCACAGACTGGCCTCAACGATTAAAAGCTCTCAAGGTTTTTACATCATGCAAAATAAAAAGACATTTCTGCAGATGGAGCACTTTCTTAGGCTTAAATCTTTTTTTGCCTACACTCACCCAGGGGGAAAAAAGAAATATGACTCTGCAAAGTCTCTGACCCTCACCACTCACAGGAGTAGAACAGCCACAGCAGAAGATGGCTCTTCACATTGCAGGATGAGAACAAAATAAAGATGCCCCAACAACAGGCACTCCCAGACACAGCGCTCAGCAGTCTTCTGCACAATCACGGTTGTGTAGCACCCATCACATTCTATTTCCAGAACACTTCATCACCCCTAAAGAATCCGCCTATCACTAGCAGTCACTCCCTAATCCCCCTCCAACCAGCCCCTTCCAGCCATCACCTGCTCTCTGCCTCTGCATGTGCCTTTTCTGGGCATTTCAGATCACTGATATCAACAATATTTGACCGTTTGTGTCTGCTTCCTTTCAATTAACAAGCTGTTATCAAGGCTTGTATATTTTGAAGTGGTATCAGCATCTCTTTCTTTTTTTTTTTTGAAAACGTTAAAGATTATTAGAAGGTGGTAAGCACTATCAAAAAGAGTAGAGTGGAGCATAAGTGATTGGGTTTCAAAGGGAAAAGTGTGGGTTGAACAGTCAGGGTGGACTTCCAAAAACAGGTGGCCTTTTTCATTTTCCTCTTTTTTTTTTCTTTTTTATTCACTCTTACGTGTGAATAATCTTCCACTACATGGAGATACTACATTCTGTTCATCCATTCAGCAGCTATTTATGGACGAGTTCCAGAAAAATGAGTGTAAGGGTTGACTAGCATGGATGGCATTTAAGCAAAGGGCAAAATGTGCTTTCAAAAAAAAGCCAACAAACAGAGGCACAAGGAAATTCAGTGCGTTTCTGAGCAAAGTGCTTGCTTGCTTCGGCAGGACTACCGTGCAGGACTGTGGCGGATATTGGCAGGAGTCACGGTGTGGGAGAAACATGAGAAGACTCCCCACTGCAAGTAGCTCAGACAATTCTCCTCCCTCATCCTGTATTGTTAGAGCAATGTTTCTAGGTTACTCTTATTTCAAGTAATAGCACTTTAACTGCACATCTGATCATCTCCATCAGACCACCTTTCCTCCAAGCAACAGAAAAGCATTCAATGACCTGAGCAGCTCCAGGACATAATGGTGATGGATTAGGGAGTCCTGCAGCATTCCAGCCTGCAGGCACAAACCCCACATGTGCCCTGGTGATGTCCAGAAAATAAAATGCATGGAAATATCTCACTGTTTTTACACGACATCTGCCCTCAATTTGCCCCAAAATCATGCTCGCAAAGCACTAATCAACCCTCTCAATACAAAAATAAAAAAGCTAAGAAGACAAATTTAGGCTCTTTCATTGAAAACCAGCAACCATCACTGCCAGTATCTGAGCTGGAATGCTCCTGACTTTGAAAACCACTGCGCAGTTACTTTTCAAGCGTAAAACTCATATATGTATTCCATGTAGATGATATTGCAGTAGGATTTTTCTTTTCAAAATTTCCAGTTGCAACATTAGCACAAGAAAGTTTATGTATAGGCTTTAAAAAAATCAATTATCCTCCACTTTCTTAATTTTGAACTAATTATTATTTTATTAATGTGGCTATGCTGCGTATTATAAACCGTTTGATTTCTGAAAACAAGACCTTTATGACCTCACTATTTCAGAGAAAACTTTAACGATTCTTTGAGAGGTGGGGCCTGGGGCGCCCACTATCAGCTCTTTAAATACTGACAAGGATGTGCTATTAAGTAATGCAAAGGCTCTAACTCCACATTAGCTCAGAAAGCAAAGAAACTACACCAAAGACTTCCTTAAATATTTTATATATTTCTATTCTTTTGAATATTAAAGTTCTTAAATGATATGAATTTTTTGAAAAAGACAACAGCTGTATTAAATTTCCTCTCACCAAGAAAGCAATCTTTATGAAGTAAAAAACCCCTATGGAAATCGAAATGACAGGACGTTTCTAGCTAAGTGAACATCCAGATCTGAACACAAACCTAAATCCTATCAGATCTCACTCGAAGGAGCTCTACAAAGTCCTGGCAACCCTGGAAATTAGCTCTTTTGTTCCAAATGTTGGCTGAGCTAAGATCATCACACTAGGCAGGGAAGGAGAGAAGAGGAAAATCCACCTGGCGGCCTCCATCAGTTTTCTTCCAGCCACAAAATGCCTCTAGGTCGGCCCGCTAACAAGTCCCCCAATAAGGAAAGCCGGCATCCACACTGCCCCTGCCATCCCCAAGTAGCCCCGATGCCCATATCCCAGCCTGTGAATGGTCTTCTAATGATCCCCCAGTTGGTGGCACCCACCCCCTCTTCCCCGCTATACAAACACAGAGAGCCACGGCAGCCTTCCCAAATCACAAATTTGATTACATCAACCCCCACTTCAAACCCTTTAGAGGCTCCCTGTTAGAGTTCTAGCCCCACCCCAGACCCTGCTCGCCCGTCCTCACCTAAGTACACAGGTCCCCAGTGACCACAGGGGCCCCTGACCTGCTCCTACTTCCCACTTGCTCCAGTCTCATTTTGACTGTTTCCCAAGGAAGCCTTCCCTCCCTCCAACCTCCACAATTTGTTCCTCTCTTCCTAGAACATTCTAGGCTAAGTCAACTTCTGACAATGCTAAGCTCTCAAGAAGCAAATATATTTTGCTTACTAATGTGGCTACACGCTCTCTCCCCTAGACTCACAGAAGTGCACGTGTAATGTATAAATGAATGACCGGTTGGGTCTCAAAGGGACAGACATAACTGCTCTCGCCCGTCCCGATCCTTCGGTCTGTAGAATATCAGAAGCAAAACCAGAAGTACCTTTCCTGAGGGTCACTTCTGTTGACACCCTTCACTGCCTACTGTGTCAGTTCTAGTAAAACTCAAATTCTTCCAAAGCCCTACATCCCGGACTCTCTCCAGTGTCCTCCCCAGCAGGGGCTCCCTCCACCCTGGACCGCACAGGGCACTCTCCACGGGTGCCCACGCCAAAAGCCTCCAGGCCTCTGCCCGGGCTGCACCTGCGATCTGAGAAACATTCTTGACTCCTTCTCCTGGCTGACTCTTACTCTGTCCTCACAACTGAATGTACAGCCCATTTCTTCCAGGAATTCCTCTCCGATAATGTCCTTTAGGTCTTGTCTGGTCTCTATCTATAGCAGCAGTACATGGTGACCAACTGGGTGTTTGCCCGCTCCTTTGAGACCACGAACACTTGGGAACCACGTGGGAAGGAGTGAGAGATTACAAGACGGTTGAGGGAAGCAAAACGCAGAAATCACAGTCCAAGTCCCAAATTCAAGGATACTTTCTCAGAAAAAAAGTATAAACTATTTCACACGTGTGCAATTTGGCTACTATTTTTGTGGCATGGGGACAGCAAGAACTTGGTGTTCTAGTCCAAAACCTAGGTTACATGCAAAGAAATGTATATATTCATATCCAAAGGAAACCAGAGCTGCTCAACAACAGTTTGCAGTTAGAACTGAAAGGAACTTTGATAAAGGCAATCTCTCTCTCTCTCTCTTCTTTCTTTTCTGGCATCATATAATTTTAGAAGTTTTTGCGTGACTAACAGACGTCTACAGCCCGTGATTCTGCACTGGAGTGTTTGGGGTTGAGGAAGACCAGATTAGATTCACTCTGTAAATGCAATCACACCAACACACTGATAGGTGCCGTGGTGGTGAAACTGATGTTCCAAAGCAGGCAACCTTATTCGGTAAGGGAACTCTAAATAGAAAGGAAGAAATGCAATGTCCTATACTGAATTTCATTTGCTATATGGGCCATTAACTGATAGTATATCTTGACTAATGAAACCCAAAAATAAATTGTCAATGTCGGTTTTCTTCATCTGACCATTTTATGCTAACATCGGTTATTAAATCCTCACTCCATACGGAAGCTCAGGCCTATGCTGCAGCACAGTTACACCCCGTGGAAGAAAGCCGACCAAGGGAGAATTGGAGAGTTTCCCTTTAGAAGCTGCGAAGTGTGGTTTTACACCTGTATATCATTTGCAACCACATCATCGACAATGGAGTTAGACGTTACCTCTGTGGGGCGAAAAGCACTGCATGCTTCAGAACCATCAAAGAACGCTGAGCTTTGGAAACAGTCCAGAGGCACTTAAATCATACTTTTTCTGAAAGGCTCCAAATCTGACCCACTTCACCATTCCAGGTATAACAGGGAAGTACTGGAAACAGTAGAGAGAACATGCCCTTGAAGTCTGACAAGGCTCTGCTTGAATCCTGCTACAGCATTTATCAACCGCTAAACAAACCAATTCCTTAACCCCTCTGAGAAGGCTTCCCAATCCCCAAAAGGGGGCTGTCAGCGCCTACCTGGGAGTCATGGATGTGAATGAAACACGCAAGTAGGGCGGCCGACTGCTACCTGACACGGGGCCTGGCAAGTTTCCCTCCGCTGCCCTTCTGCCCCTTTAAACTTGCACTGATCCCCCTGGTAAGGATCAAGTCCCCGGAACAGACTGCCCGTATCTTCTGTGTATCCCTGGATACATGACTTACACTTAGGAGGCCAGAAAAACAACTGCCTCCTCCCAAGTCACTAACAATATTCTTAAGAGTCTGGGTATTTTTAACTCTATTTTTCAGGGAGACTATTCCAGAAATTTCCAAGCACCATTCTCCAGGTTGGCTCCCCTCCCAGTGCCCATCCTTCTTACCTCAGATCCTCTGTCTGACTGCCTCCTGTTCATGGGAAAGCGAGTCCGGTAAGGTGGGGACTCCCTAGGCCTCCCTCCCTCCCTCACAGGTGACTGTGAATACCTTCACCCCACTCCAACTCCAGCTTCTGAGGATTCTAACCTTCCGTATCCTGCAGACTCTGCACCATCCTAAGACGCACACGTGGCCAAGACTCTCCCTTTGGATTTCTTTCTGGCTGGCCCTGCTGACCCCCAGGCCCCTTAAGGATAAATGGGATTGCTCTGAAAATGACAAACGCCGCTGGCTGACACACCAAAGCTGCATGGTCTGGGCTT
>NW_027329030.1:0-28235 GCF_048564905.1 Vicugna pacos | reverse complement strand
AAATCTTCCCACTAAAATCTTGGACAAGGCATGGATGCACACTATCACCACACTTACTCAACATAGTATTGGAAGACCTAGCCACAGAAATCAAAGAAGGGAAAGAAGTAAAAGGGATGCAAATTGGAAAGGAAGAGGTAAAAGTCTTTCTATATGCAGATAATATATTACTATATATAGAAAACCATACAAGATCCAGACAAAAAATACTACAGCTGATCGAAGAATTCAGCAAAGTAGTAGGTTATAAGATTAAGGTTTAAAAATCAGTGGCAATTCTTAACGCTAACGATTCAGGTAATACTACAGAGCTACAGTCAACATGACAACACTGTATTGGTAGAAAAAGATACATATAGGCCAATGGAACAGAATAGAGAGCCCAGAAATAAACTCACAAACTTTTGGTCAATTAATCTTAGTAAAAGGCAGAAAGAAATTACAATGGATGAGAGACAGTCTCTTCAGCAACTGGTGTTGGGAAAACTGGACAGCAGCATGTAAGTCAATGAAGCTAGAACACTCCCAATGAACCTAGAACACCATACACAAAAGTAAACTCAGAATGGACCAAAGACTTATACATAAGACAAGATGGAGTAAACTTCCTGGTGGAAAATATGGGCAAAACAGTATCTGACATAAGTCTCGTAAATTTTCTCGTAGAAGAAATAAAAGCAAGAATAAACAAATGAGACCTACTGAAACTTACAAGCTTCTGCACAGTAAAGAAGCCAACAGTAAAACAAAAAGACAACCTACGGAATGGGAAAAAATCTTAATATGAAACCGACAAAGGCTTGATATCCACAGTATATAAGCAGGGCATCCAACTGAATAAGAAAAAATAAATCACCCAATGCAAAAATTGGCAGAAGACTAAACAAGAAATTTTCCAAGGAAGACATACAAATGATCAAAAGGCACATCAGAAAATGCTCAATATCTGATTATCAGAGAAATGCAAATCAAAACTAAAATGAGGTATCAACTCACACCAGTCTGAATGGCCATCATTCAAAAATCCACAAATGGCAAATTCTGGAGAGGCCATGGAGAAAAGGGAACCGTCCTTCACTGCTGGTGGCAATGCAGTTTGGTGCAGCCACTGTGGAAAACAGGATGGAGATTCCTCAAATGCCTAGGTATAGACTTATCATATGACCCAGGAATCCCGGTCCTGGCCATAAATCATGAAGGGACCCTACTTCTGGATGACAACTGCACCCGAATATTTATAGCCAGCAGTATTTACAATAGCCAAGACATGGAAAAAGCCTAAATGTCCATTGACAGTTGCCTGGATAAAGAAGAGGTGGTATATTTATACAATGGAATGCTGTTCAGCCATATAAAGCGACAACATAATGCCATTTTCAGCAACATGGATGGTCCAGGAGAAAATCAGTCTAAGTTAAGTAAGCCAGAAAGGAAAAGAAAAATACCATATTAGATGGCTCATCAGTGAAATCTAAAAACAAAACAAAACAAAACAAAACAAAAAAAGCACAAATACAAAACAGAAATAGACTCGCAGCTATAGAATACAAGGTTTTGTTAGCCAAGGGGGCCGGGGGTGGGAAGAGATAGACTGGGAGGTCTAAATTGTAGAATAGATAAACAGGATTGTACTGTATAGCACAGGGAAGAATACAAAAGTTCTTACAGAAGCCCACAGTGGAAAAAATGGGACAACAAATGTATATTTTTTCATTGGAACAGCAAAATTTTGCTAACACAGGGATTGGAGACAACTTTGTAAAATGACTGTAAATCAATAAAGAAAACTTAAAAAAATTAAAAAACATTAACCTAAATATTACGGGTGTAAGTATACATTAGAGAGAAAAAGAAAACTATGCAAAAGAGCAGTAAAACCAAAGATTTTTTTTGTTTTCTTTTTAAGATAAGCAAAATCAAAAAAACTTCTTGCCAGGTGCATCATGAAGAAAAGAGAGATGCTCCAAAGAAATAAAGTAAGAAATAAAAGAAGAGAAATAAGTATTGTTACCACAGATATACAACAAAGAGATCATTTGGTCAACACTTAGATTCAAATAAACTGGGGAACTTAGAAGATATAGACAAATGTCTAGAAAGAGACAGAAATAAGGAGAAAAAAATAATTTGAAAAAAGGTTACTAGAAGAAAGTAACTGCATTTAAAAAAATCTTTAAATAGAAGTGCATATTTAAACAAATCCTGTGGAGAACTGTACAAAAATACAAAGCAGAACTTATACTCTGAAACTATTCAAAAATAATGAAGATGTGGGAAACTCCCAAATTAATTCTATGAAGAATTCATCACCTTAATAGCAAAGCCAACAAACAAACTACAGGCAAAGGGAACTTCAAGCCAATAAATTTGATAGATTAAGATGTAAAAATTATACGAAGTATTATTAGCAAACTAAATCCAGCAATACCAAAAATGAATCATACACCATGATCAACTTGGATTAATTGTAGGGTCACAAGAGGATTTCAACATACACAAATCAATCAGTTTGATAAACCACATTAACAAAAGGAAAAGAGAAAAAGACGTGGTCATCCCAATAAATTCATAAAAAGTATTTCAAAAAATTCAACATTTATTCATTAAAACAGCAACAACAGCAACAAGAACAACAACAACAACAACAGCAACAACAGAAAACTCTTACCAAAGTAGGATTCAGGAAATATATCTCAACATAACTAAAGTCATAACTTACAAACACACAGACAGTATAATATGCAAAAGTGAATAACTGAAAGCCAAATTAAGGAATAAGACAAGGATGCCCAATCTCACCATTTCTGTTATACACAGTATGGGAAGTCCTAGCAACAGCAATCAGAGAAGAAAAAAATTTATTCAAGTTGGATTGAATGAAGTAAAACTGTTACTATTTTAGATGACATGATAAACTATATAGAGATCCCTAAAGATTCTCCACACCAGAACAACTAAAACTAATAAAGACATTTAGCAAAGTAGCATGATTCATGATTAATATACAAAAACAGATACATTTCTTTACACTAACAATGAAATATTCCATAATTATAAAATATCTATATGAAATCCGATCAAAAAATGAAAAACCTATGGAAAATCCAAGATAATAAATTCTATAGGACACTGATAAAGAAATTTAAAGATGATACAAAGAAATGGAAAGAAATCTCAAGTTCTTAGTTTAGAGGAATTAATATTGTTAAATTATACATGCTACAAAATATGTCTACAGATATAAAGTGATTCAGATCGAAATACATGATATTTTCCACAGAACTAAATCAGTTCTATGATTTGTATGGAACTGCAAAAGAACTAGAACTGAAAAGGAAGAATGAGGAAAAAGAACAATGTTGGAGGCATAACCCATAACTCTCCCAGATCTCAGAATATATGAGAAAAATACAGTAATCAAAACAGCACAATACTGGAAAACAAACAAACATCTATATCACTGGAACAGAGCACTGAGGCAGAAATAAAACATCACAACTATGGTCAACTAAACCATGACAAAGGAAAAAAAAATATACAATGCCTTAAAGACAGATTTCAGCAAGTGATGTTGAGAAAGCTAGAGAGCTACATGTAAATTAATGAAATTAGAAAAATCCCTCACATTGTACAAGAATAAATTCAAAATGTTTTAAATATCTGAATCTAATACATGACACAATAAAACTTCTGGAATCTAACATAGGCAAAACAAAACAATAATTGTAGCAAAATTTTCTTATGTCACACTCCCAAGCTGAAACAATAAAGGTAAAATAAACAAATAGGTCCTAAATAAACTTAAAAGCTTCTAAACAGCAAAATAAACAAAATGAAAAGATGAACTTCCAAATGGGAGAAACCATTAGGTAACAATGCAATCAAAAAGTGGCTAATTTCTAAAATACACAAATAGTTCATACAACACCATTTCAAAAATCTACAAACAACTCAGCCAGAAAATGAGCAGAAGACAATTCCCTAAAAAAGACACATAGATGACAAACAAAAACATAAAAATGTGTTCACATTGCTAATCATTATACAAAGGCAAGACAAAAGTAAAATACTGATTTACCTCACAATAGGGAGAAGGGCTGTCATCCAAATGTCTAAAAATAATAAAGACTGGGGAGATTGTGGAGTAAAAGGGACTCTCCAACAATCTTTGTGGGAATCAAAATTGGTGAAACAACTTTGGAAACAGTATGGAAGTTCCTTTAAATAATAAATATAGACTTATCACATGACACAGCAGTCTCACTCCTGGGCATATAAAATATAAAACCTAAAATTAAAGAATCCTTGGGTAAAATATAAGAAGTACACTCTGATATTGGACTTAATTTGTTTCTGCAAATGTTTCCTCTGGCATGGGAAGCAGCAGTTAAACTAAGAAAATATGATTGTGTCACAATAAACAGATTTACTCTGCAGAAGAAATGATCAATAAAATGAACAGTCAACCAACACAATGGTAGAACATATTTTCAAGTGATAATTTCCAATCAAGTGTTAATATCCAAAATATATGGCAAACACTTATCCCCAAAAAACAACAAAAAAAGCAAAAAATCCAATTAAAAAAACTCCATAGGAGCTGAATAGGTAGATCTGAATTAATTTTCTGTAGAAAACATAGAGTTGGCTATATGACACATGAAAATGTGTTCAGAGTTATAAATTATTAGGAAAGTCATAAACCAAAAATGAGACAAGTCCTCACACTTGTCAGAAAGCTCTCATAAAAAAAAAAGAAATAAATCTTGGTGAACTAGTGGAGAAAATGTAACACCGTGGACACTGTTGATAGGAATGCAAAGTATTGATTCCATTGCATATATACATCAAATTTTCTTCATCCATTTTTCTGTCAAGGGATGTTGGGTTTGTAGGCCCCTGTCTGAAGGCTCTAGAGAATAAGCCCATGGGCTGAACTGATAAACAAGCTGTGAGGAATGTCACATATCCAGGCTGGATAAGAAATGGCCTACTCAATGTATCCAGTATGGGCGGCTGGATAGCTTATGCTGGGTAAGATCCTCACAGGAGGACATCCTAAGTCAAGCAGAGCCGTCTGGTTAAGAGATGGCCTAATTAATGAAGTTCCGTGATGAAATTTAAAACAATCCTTGATCATTTAATAACCTGCGCTTTCTGCTGGAGCATGGGGACATAAATAGTTTAAGATTATTAACATTGTTATAACTTAGATTATATGTGAGGCATTGTGCATGTCCTCTATAAACCCTTTTTCTAAGAATCAATAAAAAGAGAACTGCTCCACTGCTCTCCACACAGTGTTTGTTTGTATATGATATCGTGCCACTGACAGGGTTAATTTAATTTGTTGGGAGTATCTTAAAAGAATGTTGCATTATATATAATGCACTTTCTGCACGTGTTGAGATGTTTATGTGAATTCTTTTACTTATTCTATTAGTGTGGCATTTCACCTTTATTGATTTGAATATTTTGAAGTATCCTTAAACCCAGGGATAAATCCCTCTACTCATGTATGTTTATGATACATTAAATGTGTTGTTAAATTCATTTTGCTTGTGTTTTGTTGAGAATTTTGGCACATATGTTCATCAGGGATAATATTCTATATTTTGCATATAATGTCCTTTCTTGCTTGCTAATCAAATAAAGCTCACATCAAAAAACATGTTTGGAATCTTTCACACCCTTCAAATTCTTGGAAGATTTGGGGAAGAATTGGTGAAAAATTGTCTTCAAATGTATGAGAGAATTCACCACTAATGTCGTCTTGTAAATATTTTTCTGGTTTTGGAAGTTTGGATTATTGACTTACTCAAACACACTTTTGCTCTATTATCTTTCTGATTTCTTCTTGATTCAGTATTCAAAGACATATGTTTCTGAAAATTTGTCTTTTGTTCTACGTCATTCAATTCGTTGGCTAGTGGTAATTTCTTAAGGCATTTTGCATTTCTACAACATCAGTGGTAATATCTTCTCTTTTATTTCTAATTTTATTTGAGTCTTTATTTTCTTTGCCAACCTAAACGTTTGTCCAGTTTATGTTTAAAAGAAACAGACTTAGGTTTTTCTTTTATCTTTTCAATTGTTTCTCTGGTTATTTGCCTTACTCTTATTCATTCAGTTTTCTTCTATATTCTTTCTGTTTTCTCCTAGATCCTTGAGGTGTGAAATTAAGTAGTGTGAATATTTGTATTTCATTTATTATTAAATATTTTTATTTAGTTATTATTTATTTATTTATTTATTTAATTTATTTATTTACATATTTATTCATTTATTTATCATTGAAGTACTGCCATTTACAATGTGTCAATCTGTGGTGTATTACACATTGTCCCCGTGCATGCATATATTTGTGTGCCTATTAAACATTACTTCACAATATTTAACTTACTGCCCTCAGTCATAAAACAGAAATTTAGAAAAAATCTATTTTTATGTATAGTGAAAAAAATTTATGAATATACAGATCCCAAATATATCCTCTCATAGCCCCTTTCCGCAATAATCATAAAATTGTTTAGTAGATCTGTGAGTGTGTTTCACTTTTGTAGAGGAAATCATAGTGTTCACATCCAAATTTTTTTTTGAAGTTCCTCATATGTCATGTCATATATTATTTTTCTTTCTATTTCTGGCTTTCTTCAATTAGAATGACACTTTTTGGGGACATCAATTTTGCTGCAAATGTCATTGTTTTATCATTGTTTATTGCAGAATATTATTCCATTGTGTAAATACGGCATAACTTCTGAATACTCTCATCTATTGTTGGACAGTTAGGTTCCTTCCATGTCGTGGATGTTGTATATAGCACTGCTAATACCATTGGGGTGCAGGTGACATTTTGAATGAGGGTTCCCTTTGATATATACCCAGAAGTGTGATTGCTGGATCATAGGTTAAGTTCATTTTTTTTCTTTTGAGAAATCCCCATTCTGGTTTCCACAATGACTGCACCAATCTACTTTCCTTCCAATAGTGAAGGAGAGTCCCCTTTCTCCACAGCTACCCCAGCACTTAATGTTTGTGGAATTTTGAATGATTGCCATTGTGACTATTGTGAGGTGATACTTCATTATAATTTTGTATAGCCCTTCTCTGATAATGATAGTGAGCAAATTTTTTTTCATATATTTATGTGGTATTTGTATTTCTTTATTGGAGAATTGCTTGTTTAGGGATTCTGCCCATTTTAAGATTGGGTTTCTTTGGTTTTTTTATTATTATTACATTGTATGAAGTCTTTATATTTTAGAAATTAAGACTTTGTCAGTTGCATCACTTCTAAATATTTTCTTTAATCCTATAAGTTGTCATTTTGCTTTGTTTATGGTTCCCTTTGCTGTGCAAAATCTTATAAGTTTAATTAGGTCCCATTTATTAATTTTGCTCTCACATCCATTATCTGGGTAGGCTGTTCTAGGAGATCATTGCTGAGATTTATCTCAGAGTGTTTTGCCTATGTTTACTTCTAGGAGATTTACTGTGTCTTGCCTTACATTTAAGTCTTCAAGTCATTTTGTGTTTATTCTTGTGTATGGAGTGAAGGATTGTGCTAACTCCATTGGTCTGATGCTGGTATCTACTTTTCCCAACATCAGTTGGTGAAGAGATGGTCTTTTCTCTGTCATATTCTTGGCTACTCTGTCAAAGATTAATAGGACATAGGCCTGTAGATTTATTCCTAGGCCTTCTATTCTGTTTCATTGGTCCGTATGCCTTTTTCTGTACCAATATCATGTCATTTTGATTATTGTAGGTCTTCAATAGTTTATGGAGACCTGGTGGTTTATTCCTCCAGCCTCTTTCTTTTTGGTTAATATTGCTTTGGATATTATGGATCTATTATGACTCTTTGTAAATCTTAGGATCATTTGTTTCAGTCCCAAAAAGAAATGTTTTGCATAATTTGATAGGAAATCACATTAAGCCTGGGGATTTCCTTGGGCAGTATGACCATTTTAACCAATTTGTTGCTTCCATTACGAGACCATAGGGTATCTTTTCAATTCTTCAAATCTTTTTTGATTTCCTCAATCAGTGTTTTCTAGTTCTCCATATGTAATCCATTCACCTCCTTTGTCAGATGTATTATTAAGCATTTTATAGTTTTGGCTGCAGTTATAAAAGCGGTTGACTCTATACTTTGTTTTCCTGTTGATTCAATGTTAGTGTAGAGAAATGCATTTTTTTTGTACATTAGTCACTCTACATTTCCCAGTTCCTTTTTCAGCCTAAGTAATTTTTTGTGAAGCTTTTACAGTTTTCTATATATAGTGTCATGTTGGCATACCATGACAATTTTATCTCTTCTTTTCCAGTATGAATCCTTTTATTTCTTTTCCTTGCCTGATCATTGTGGCTAGGAATTCCAATACTATATTGAATTGAAATTGTGAGAATGAGCAACCTTGTTTTGTCTCAGGTTTTTGTGGGAAGCGTTTCAGTTTTTCACCATTGAGCATTTTGCTGGCTATAAGTTTGTCAAAAATAGCTTTAATTATGTTGAGATATGGTCCCTCTATGCACACTGTGAGAAGAACTTTTATTGCAAATAGGTGTTAATTTTTATCAAATGCTTTCTCTACATCTACTGAGATGATCATGTGGTTTTTTGTCCTCTCTGCTATTGGTATGGTGTATCACAATTTATTGATTGATTTGCATAAGTGAAACCATCCTTGTGTTCCTGGGATGAACCTAACTTGACCATGGTGTATGATCTTTTTTACATGCTGTTGGATTCTGTTCGTTAATACTTTCTTAAGGACATTTACATCTATGTTTAACAATGATATTGGCCTATAGTTTTCTCTTGAGGTAGTGTCTTTGTCTGGTTTTGGTAACAGGTTAATGTTGGCCTTACAGTGTGAGTTTGGGAGTACTCTCTCCATATCAACCTTTTGGAAGAGTTTGAGGAGGACTGGTATGGATTTTTCTTTGTATGTTTGGTCATTACCCCAGTGAAGCTATTTGAGTCTGAATTTTTGTTTGCAGAGAATCTTTATTTTATTGATAATTCTATTCCACTTCTGGTGATCTGTCTGTTCAAATGGTTAATTTCTTCTTGATGAAATTTTGGTGGGCTGAATGTTTCCAAAAACTTCTCTATTACTTCCTGGTTATCCAGTTTGATTCCATACAGTTCCTCATGGTATTCTCTTATGATATTATGCAAATTTGTGCTACTCTTTTTAGTTTCTCCATTTTCATTTCATATATTATTTGTGTTCGTTCTCTTTTCTTGTTGATGAGCCTGTCCATAGTTTTGTCAATTATGTTTACTATTTCAAAAAAGAGTTTGATTGATTTTTTCTCTTTTTTAATGTATATTTCAATTATTTCTTTCTTGATCATTCTTATTTCTGACTTTCTGCTGACTTTTGGTTTTGTTTGCTCTTCGTTCATGATTAGTTTACATAGAATGTTAGATTATTTAGTTGAAGTTGCTCTTCTACTTTGAGGAGGGCATTCTCACTATGAACTTCCCTCTTAAGCCTGCTTTAACTGTATTCCATAAATTTTGTGTAGTGTTTTGACATATTTCTCAAGATATTTTTTAATTTCTCCTTTAAATTCTTCACCTCCTCCACTTTTTATAGTACCATGGTATTTAATTTACATGCTGTAATTTTCTCTCCCTCTTTTTCTGTGAAGAAATTTTGTTTCATGTTATTATACTCAGAAAAGATGCTTGAAATAAGTTTTATCTTCTTAAATTTGTTGAAGCTTCTTCTGTGAATGAGTACATAATATTTCCTAGAAAATATTCCATGTGAACTAGAAAAGAATGTATATTCTGTTTTGGGGAAGAGTAGTGTTTGAAAATATCAACAAACTCCAATTATTTTATAGTATCTTTTTGTATCTTTCTTCCCTTTTTAATTTTCAGTCTGAAAGGCCAGTCTAGTGATGGTAATGGGGAGTTATAGTCTCCTACTGTTATTATGTTCCCATCCATTTCTCCTTTTTTATCTATTAGTATTTACTTTATGTATTTAGGTGCTCCTATATTGAGTGCATATATATTAATGAGTTTAATACCCTCAGTTTTTATTGCTCCTTTAATCATTATATCATGTCCTTGTTTATCTTTCTCTATGGCCTTTTGTTGTAAAGTCTATTTTGTGTGAAGTCAGTAACTAGCAGTACTGCTTTCTTATCATGTCCATTTGCATGGAATATATTTTTCCATCTTCTGACTTTCAATTAATATGTTTTCCTCTTATTAAAGTGGGACTCTTGTATGCTTCATAATGAAGGGTCTTGTTATATTATCCCATCTGACAATATATATCTTTTAATTGAAGCACTGAGTCCATTAACATTTGTGATAATTATTTATTGACTGTTGTTTATTTCCATTTTCAACTTCATTTTCCAGTTAATTTGGTCTTTCCTTTTTGTTCATTTCATTTTCTTTTTGTGGCGTGATATGTTTTCTTTTATTATCTTGGTTTCTTTTTGTCTTTGTGACTTCATTGAAAGATTTTCACTTATGGTTTCCCTGTTTTGTATGTATATTGACACATTACTATAACTTTTTTATTTTAACTGATAGGAAAACAAATTCTAACCCCTCCTTTAAAGAACAGAAACAAGAAGAAAATACTCTGTAATGCCGTGTTTCACTCTCTGATCCTTAAAAATTTTGGTGTCCTGTTTTACAACATCATGTTTATTTTATTGTAAGACATTGTAATTATTGCCTTTCTAATTATGCCTTTCTCCTCTCTATGGCATCCTGCTTCTTTATTATTTAGAGTAGATCATTCATTATTTCTTTTTCTTTTGCTAAATTGTTTTAGTATTTGCTTTTGTGGAAGTTATTTATCTCTCCTTCTATACTAAAGGATAGCTTTGCTTGATAAATTATCTTAGATTACAGCTTTCTTTCATTCAGGACTTTGAATATGACTTGCCACTGCCTTCTGCCTGTTGTATTTGTGAAGGAAACATGTTTATAAATATAATATATATAATTATATATATATATATGAATAGAATACATAGAAATGAAGTTAACAAATAAGGAGAAAACCTATACGTTAAAAAATTGAAAACATTGATGAAGGAAATTAAAACTGATACAAAGAAATGAGAAGATCTCTTATGTTAATGATGTGAAACAATGTGGTTGAAACAACCATACTGCCCAAAGTAATCTACATTTAGTGTGATTCATGTCAAAGTACACATGAGATTTTCCAATTTAATAGAACAGATAATTTTAAAATTTATATGTAACCACAAATATCATAAGTTGCCAAATAACCTTGAAAAAGTGTATTAAATTTAATAGTGTAAAATTCTCTGATGTTAAACAGTCCAACAATGTTTAGTAATTTTAACAACATGATACTGGCTCAAAAACAGACACCAAACAATAGAAGAGAATTGAGGAACCAGATAAAATCTCTCACACCTATGATCAATTAACCCATGAAAATGGAGGCAAGAGTATAAAATGAAGAATAGACTTTCTCCTCAATAAGTAGTGCAGGGGAGATTGAACATATAAAAGATAGATTAGAATAGTTCCTCACATTGTATGCAATAAATAAGAAGGGAATATCTTTCTATTTATTTTGTTTTCTTATATTTCTTGCACCTATAATTTATAGATCTATGTTTAGATATTTTATTTCACTTAACAAATGTATTCCTAGTTTATTCTTTTTGGTATAAATATACACACAATTGTTTTCCTAATTTCCCTTTCTGATGATTTGTTGTTTTTATATGAAAATGCAAAGGATATTTGTATATTGATTTTGTATTCTGCAAGTTTACTAAGTATGTTCATTATGTGTAATAGTCACTGGAGGATACTGTGGAATTTTCTATCTATGCATAAAAATGTCATCTGTAAAAATTTTACTGCTTTTTTACAAATTGGATGCCTTTTATATTTTTTTTACTAGTTGTTCTGGCTAGGACTTCAAGTAGTGCAATTTAGTACTTGTGAGAATAAGCTACATTTCCTTATTACTGGACCAGAGGAAAACTTTCCTGTATGTTAAAATTGAACTTGATGTTAGTCATGGGTTTTTTGTATATGGCTTTTATTATGTTTACTTACATTCTATTTAAATTTAATTTGTTAAGAATATTTTTATAAAAAAGTAAAGATCAGATCTGTGAATAATTTTCCTACATATTTTGAGATTGTTATTTTTGAACACTCTGCTATTTAAGGGATTGTACCACATATATTGTTTTGCATAAGATAAGTAATATTTATGAATCAGGACTAAATCCCTCTTAATTATAGTTTATAATACTTGTAATATGCAATGAATTCAGGTTGCTAATGTTTATTTAGAATGCAACGTGCACATACTGAAAGAAAAATTTACATTTTAGCTTGAGTGTACATGTATTTATTTATAAATTTTTTCCCTCAGTTTGAATTTGTCTTATGTTTAATGGAATTTATTTCTAAATAAAGAATATAAATTTTTGTAAAACTGGATTTACTACAGTTTACTGTTACAGCACATAGCTATTATTTACAT
Source organism: Vicugna pacos (assembly GCF_048564905.1). Classification (NCBI taxonomy): domain Eukaryota; kingdom Metazoa; phylum Chordata; class Mammalia; order Artiodactyla; family Camelidae; genus Vicugna; species Vicugna pacos. Next base: position 15,705 of record NW_027329030.1, on the reverse strand, counting down.
TTAGTGGACGAAACACATGCCTTAAAATGCCGTATTTTACTAACAATGTCAACTGTTTCAGGCCTGAGATACATATTGCTTCCTAAAATGCATTACAAGTTCTTTTCAACCCCAACACACATATACTGTTATTTTTTTGTTTTTTGATTGTTTGTTTGCCCCTTAATGGAGGCACTGCTTATTGAACCCAGGGTCATGTGCATGAGTGTACTTATCAACATCATTTTGGAAATCTTAAAAGAAGCCACAAGTGTATGGATTATAAAGATGACAAGAAAATGTATTCCTTCTAGGGACTGAAAAACCTCTGAGTGAAAGAATGGCAAAAATAAACATTTGTAAATATAAAATGAGATTTTCTCTTTTGTAATTTTAGAATAGAATATTAAATTACTTTTGTTTACTTATAGCACTGAATTACAATTTAAAACAAAAATTATGCCCTTTGGGATTTCTTAAATTTGATTCATTATATTTATCTAATTTTATTTCATAATTATGTACCATTTATTTATATACAATACATATAAACTGATATTTTTTCTGCTTATGTTTTGAATATAGAACTACTTATTGTAGAGCACACAGATAAATACCTACTTCCATTTCCAAATCAAATTAAGTTTCACTTTAATTGCAAATGTTATTGAAATAGATATACATTTTCTGTACAGGTTTTACAAAAATTTCATTTTAAATTCCAAAACCTTAAAATTATTTTATATATTTTGTGCATTATTTATACTCTGTTCACAAATCTGTTATAAATATCTGTACAAAAGAATGGAGATTGATTTTATTTCATAGACCCCACAATTAAATTGTTTAAAAAGATTTTGTGGGGATAATATTTGCAGATCACACTATAAAAATAAGCATCAAATAAGTTTCATTTTAACTGGATGAATGAGAAGTAAACACTGGCTGAATGTTAAAATTGACTTGCTGGGAGACCAGTCGTTTTGTGATGTCACAGCTTCTCAAGTTGAGAACCATTGTGAAGGCCTAGCAGTTTATATGTGCAGGCCTGCCAAAGCAGCATTTGAAGCCACAGTGCTAAAAATCATGCAGATTAGAAAAGTGGCTGTAGAAAAATTTATTTGTGATGGCACATATTTCTTCAGAAATTGAAGATGTGTCTCATAAAGATGGACCAACTGGTTCAGGAAACTCTGGTAGATATCTATTGTGTGATCAAACATTCTCTGGGGACTTGGACTTGAGGTCTATGATGAAGAAAATGATTTTCAGACTTTGAAGAATCCTTGATAAAAAGACCATGATATACACATTGTGTCTCTGAACCAGATGAAGATAATGATTTTCATTCTCTAACATTTCCAAGGAAACTCTGGAAAATGGCTTGGTGTCACCAGTTTAAATCCATCTGGTGGGGTGATAATGGATCTTTCATAGTGATTGATGAAAATGTTTTTAAAAAGGAAGTTTTTGAAAAAAAGGACCCTTTCAGAATATTTGAAACTGGAAGTAAGAAAAGTTTAGTTAGATAGATTAACCTTTATGAGTTTAGGAAACTGCATCAGAATTTTCAAATATCTGCTTGTCTACCTGACTTTCTGGCAGATGTAAAAGAAGCCTTTGTTTTAAGAAAGGTATTCAAAAAATTTAGTTACCACAAGGAAACTTATATATAAAATTTTATTTTGTATATCAATCAATTGTTATATAATTGTAAAGCTAGATTTTGAAAATTGTATAAATCTACTAAGGCTAAAATCCTTTTTTTTCTAAAAAATGAGGAGAGTGCCTTAAGTAGTCAAGATTATGAGAAACTTTGCTTGCAACTATGAATCTTTCCAGAAATCTAAATATAGGTGTTAAAGCTGCTTTTGAAAAGTGGCATTCACCATTACTGTAAATGCTAATTTTTAAATTTGATGAATATACAATTTAAATGTATATTTTCCAAATTAGGAACTTCAAAATATTGTTAGCAATGTTTATATTTTGATGTTATTATCTTTGCATAGTAAACGTGGAAACTGAGATTTTATAGATTAGGCTTATTGTAGTCTTGTATTTTGGTTTAAATTATTAATAAAATTTTCTTCTTTGGTTGTAGCTGTAGTTCTATCAAAATCCAAATGTTAAACGAGGCTGTCCCCAGCTTTTAGTGAGAATAAAAAGAAGAGTTGGGATTGGAAATTCTTCTCTGGTGTCTTCATTTTCTGAAGATTTCAACCAAAAGCACTTTCAAGCATCGGGTAATGTGAATAATAATAATTCTCGTTTTCTGGCTGACGCTTGCAGGGAAAGTGCATTTTTACCTTCTGCAAATTTAAACATGCCTCTTATAAGAAAGCCCTCTACTTGCCACATAATTGGTGATAGAACTAACCCGATCAGAGGTGATTTATCTCCTCCATCATCAATGTCATTTAGACCACCAGAACAAATTTCAGTGGATCAACGAGCTATTTTAAATCAGTTGACCACTGTCCCCGGGCACTCTCAAAGCATCTACAATAAAACAAATGGTGGTGTTGTGAACTCCAATCCAACTACACATTCTACTTCTCAGTACAGCATCTTCTCTCCGATACAGATCAATTATTTTGGACTGATGGTGGAGTCTTCTACTTTTCTAAATATTTATCACAACATATCCACCAATGAAGGTCGTTTTCCTAAACTTCAACCAGGGAGCAACCCACGCTTTCCAGTGCCAGTGATCGCTGATACATCAACTACATCTATTTCAAGGCCAACTCATCAGCCATTTTCAGTTTATGAACGTCATCTTAATTACAACTGAACTTCCAGAGGACTACCAGATTATACAGGATAACAAAGATTACAATTGATGTTGGCAAATGTCGACAAATATCTGCAATTTTCTTATTTGAACAATAAACATAGATGTGTATCTGTATTTTCTTTATTTTTTTAAATTAGAGTTTAGAGTTAAACGGGAGACTAAGTTGCCATTTAAAGAAAAAAGAGATATTTGATTGATATGATCTCTTGATGGAAAAATATGGGAGTAAATTAAAATAATTTCTCGTAAGGAAGAAGAATAAATGGAAGAATTTGGAAAAAGACTAAAACATGGAGAGAGGAAAAAGTACTAAGTGGTTTCTGGTTCATCCTGGAAAGTAAGGAAAGTGTTAAGTTAGGATAGGTTGGAAGAGGAGATAAATGCAGGAACCGGCCCAGGGATCATGGTCTCTATTATGTCATCCCTGGTGTCAAAAAGTCACATGATGTTGTCTTAGATGGCACATTCATCATGTAGTAGAATTTGAGAAGTAATATTATCTATGGTCTTCTTGTGCTGTTCTCAAAGTATTCCAATTGGTGCTTTAATTCCCTGCCCTCAAGAGTCTACACTATATTTTCTAGTCAATACTTTATGTTGCTTTTCTGTTCCAGCCAAAGACAAGCTTACGTCCTCAGGGTGGCATTTAATGCCTGTCCAGCTCTAAGCACACATACTCAAATTAGTTTAGTCATTTCTTTATAAATCTGGCATCTGACTACCTTGGCATTTCTTTATGTTTCACTGTTTCTGGAGGTTCATCCAGGCAAATGCTTGTCAACAATGTTAGCTGCAAACTCACCATTTTTACTCCAGCTCATCCTTGGCTTTCGTTGTCTTCCTTTTACCTACCTAGACTATCCCCATCTAAACAAAGAAACCACCTCCTCCAGATGTTTTCTGTCTATCCCCCTTTCCATGTCTAACTTGGATACCAGCACTGTAATCACAGCACATGCCACAGGATGCATTTTATATTTAGTGAATGAAAAATACATGTTGACTTTAAGCCAAATCTACTTTCCTGAAACAACAAAACTCTCATGGTTTTCAAACTATTTCATTATGGTCTATATTTCTCACCACAAACTAGCTCTTTCAATAGCCCAGGGACTAGTCACCCAAGACAGTAAGATGAGGTAGTTACAGGAGACAAAATATTATTTTCTTCTTAATTCATGCCTCCAGAGGCATAAAGCATTGCATTCCCATTTGCTGGATATTTTCCAGTCTCTTCATCACCCACCCATACTAAAATAGCTGATTCTCATCCCCATACCAAGAACTATACTGCCTTCTAATTAATTTACTTCTTAGAAACAGAGCTTTGTCGAGAAGAGATAGTGCCATTGCAAACATTTAATGTTGGTTTATAAACCCCACATAATTTGAGCCCCTTCTAACCTTCACACAGGTAGTATCTATGAGGTACTTGCCCTTTGGGTGGGGTGGTGTTATTAAGTAACCAAATTGCAATCTAAAATGTGTGGACTAGTTGGAGGTGGGAGTGGTAGAAATAAACATTAGTCCAACTGCAAGAATACCAAATTTATACAGATATTAGGAAATATAAAATATTCATGGAAGTCTTTGACAATTTCCCATTAATTTAAAATAAAAGGTGAAGCATTTTCATAATGTGAAATTTTCTGAAATGCTGAAATAATTATATGCAAGTTTAGGAAGCCTAAGTCTTCTGCTCACAATGATGACACCAGTGTCAGCTGATAAGACTGGAATGGCAGAATTGAGTACTGAAAATGTGTCACCTGTTGTGAAGAAAGTCTTTGAAAATCTGGAGAATGGGCAAATGGGCCAGGTTGAACTCTAGCAGCATCCCACCAATGTGACCTTTACCAAGAGAAGAATAGAGACCACTTGCAGCATGAGAACTGTGTCTGGACAGCAGTGGTTCATCCTACAACAGAAACATCAAGCTTTTATGTTTGTCTGCTGAATCTGATGATGGCTATATTGTTGCTTACATTAGCAGTCTGGGGTTCAGATGGGCTGTTTCAGCAGCTAGTTTCCAGCTCTCTTATCAGACAGTGTGTCTTACTGTGATCATTTTAACAAGGTTCTATACTGATAAATCAAAAGCTACAGTTTACTTTCAAAATTAGAAATCCTAAAGAAGAATATTGTTTGTTTGTCCATCTGTAGTTTTCTACCTGGGAAAATCTAGACTATTGGCAAAAGCACAAAAGTTGGCTGGTGCTTTGAAAACTATTCTCTGAGCTCTACCCACTGAATTCTTCCCACTAAATACTACAAATCTGTCTACCAGTGTGTGTGTGTGTGAAAATGGATTTTTAAACTGTAACTAAGTTTGTCTTAGTTGAATCATCAGTGAATTATTCCTCTGCACCTGTCAGAATCTCTGTGAATTAAGAGTTTCATTGGGTCACCAGATTATCTTCCAATCAGGGAGAGATTGATTATATTTCTTCCTGTATACTAATTGTTACCTGCTCAATGAATCCCGAGCTGATGCTAGGGTGAAGCCTCTGAACCCCTGAATGTGACTGAGGCATATACATTCTCCTGTCCCCAGACCCCAGCACAGGACTGTATCACCTTTTTAATTTAAGCTTATGTCTAATTTTTTTTCTTTTAATTCTCATTGTTGACACAACTTATTTTGGCTTTGAACACCCTTTGACTAATTTATATTGTCTGAACCACTGACTTGTTCCCGTTCACATAGAAATTGCAATAACCTTACTTACCTTGGACTACCTGGAATAGAGTGAGCATAGTCTTCATTTTAAGAGCAGTCCTCAGACCTAATTATGCAGAAGCTTTACACTTCTTTGCCCAGCACTTGAGCGTGAATTTTTTTTTGTGGATCTCAGGGATTATCCTCAAATCCCATAATGCAACCATGAGAAAACACCACATTGTTATCCAAAATCAAGTCTTAGTCAGTATTGCATTCCCATTGCAAAACAGTTAAGGATTGTAGGATTTCTGAGATTTTACAATGCTGAGATTTTTAGCAACCTAGCATGTTCTTTTCTTACAGAAGCTGTCGGGGAGTTGAGACTATCGTTCAGAGACAGTGATCTTTATCACTCACAGCAAGAGCAGCCAGTTTTAAATTTGTATCCATTCTCTAATCTCAAATGAATACACAGAGTGAAATTTTGATGCCTACAGAAGCAGTGGGCTATTAACATGAAGAATGTTTAAGGCGTGGTAAAACTAATTTTATTTGTATCTTTATGTATAATTTATCAGAATAACTTATTTATTGGTAACTTTGCCAAGGATAAGTATATCATGACTCAAGTTTACTTGCTGCAAAAACAATCATGAGAAATTTCATGGGAAAAATGACCATTGGCTTTCCATTTTTCCTTCCTCTTTTTTTGAGATATAATTGGCATAAAACATTGTGAAATTTTAGGCGCATAGGATAGTGATTTGATTTACAACTATCATGAAATAAATATCATAGCAACTTTAGGGAGATTTCATTATCTCATTTAGATACAATTTTAAAGAAATACAATTTGTCTTTTGGTTGTGATGATAAACCTTAAGGTCTACTCTCTTAACATCATTAATATAGAACATAAAGCAGTATTAATTGTAATTTTCATGTTTTTACAGGGCATCCCTTGAACACGTTTATTTTACAGCTGGAGGTTTGTAGCTTTAGAGTGCATTAATCAAATTCTCCTTTTCCAACCCCTGCCTCTGTTAATTAGAAACCTAGTTTCTTTTTATATAAGTATGATTGTTTGTTTTTGAAGTGAACTTTAATCTATAACACAGTGTTAGTTTCTCCTAAACAACATAATGTTCACTATTTTTAATTCATTTCATACTGTTCACCAGAATATATCTAGTTATGATATGTTGCTTTGTAAATATATTTCATAGTAATTGTCTATTCCCCATACAGGACATTTCTTGTCCCTGATTCATTTATTTGCAACTGGAAAATTTTCTCTCTTAATTTTCCTCAACTTTTTCTTTTCCTAACCCCATTTCCCTCCTTCTTGTGAACAATGTGTTTCTTTCTATATGTACATCTCCTTTTCTGTGTTGTTATGTTCATTTGTTTAAAATTCCAAATGTGAATAAAATCATTCAGCAATTGTCATTCTCTTCCTGATTTATTTCACTTAGCATATTACACTCTTGTTCTACCCATTTGTTGCAAATGAGAAAAACATTCTATTTAGAGCTGAATAATAACCCATTGTATTTTTATGTGTGTGTGTGTGTATATATATATATAAATAAATATAGATAAATATGTAGTTAAGGTGGGTAGATATATATATTATAAACACACATCTTGTTTATCCATTATTTATTGATGAGCAATTAATTTGTTTGTATATCCTGCCTATTGTGAATAATGCTGCAGTGAATATAGGGTTGAATTTATCTTTTCTACTTAGTATATTTATTTTCATGGAATTAGTATCCAGATATGGAAATGCTGGATTATATTTCATTTTTAATTTTTAGTTAAATCTTCATACTCTTTTCCACAGTGGCAGCACATATTTCCATTCACTCCAGCAGTGCATCAGGGTTGTTTTTCTTTCATCCTTATCAACATTTATGTTTGTTATCTTTTTGATAGAAGTCATTCTGACAGGAGTGACATAAAGTCTCATTGTGCTTTGGTCTTGCAACTTTCTGATGGTTAGTCATGTTGATCAGTTTCATTTGCCTGTTGGTTACCTTTCCCCCACTGTATATTCATTTTTTTAATGGGCTAAATGACCATAACTGTCTGATTTCATTTTCAGGCATTCTTTGTGTTCCATTATTCTGTTTGCTCAGGGCCAATACCATATTCTTTTTATTACTGTAGCTTTGTTTTATAGTTTAAAATGTGGGACAGTGATACAACCTCTATGTACTTTGTCAAAGTTGCTTGTAATTTTAGTTATTTTGTATTCTTTTCTTTTTTTCTTTTTAGTGATTTCAATTCTTTTGTGTTTACATGTAAATTTTAAAATTATTTATTGTAAGTGTCTGAAAATGCCCTTGGTATTTCGATAGGCACTGAATTTAATTTGTGTATTTTCTTGGCTTATGCTGTCATTTAAACAATATATTTTTTCTCATCTATGAACACAGAATATCCTTTCATCTGTTTGCATTATCTTCAATTTCTGTTGTAAATATTTTATAGTTTTCTGAGTACAGGTCTTTTACCTCCTTGTTTGGATATATTTATTGATTTTTTTGTAATGAAACTTTAAATGAGGCAGTTCCATCACTTTCTGTATCAGTTAGCTTCTTGTTAGTGTGTAGAAATGCAAGATTTCTGTATGTTAATTTTTCGTTCGTAAATTTTACAAAATGCATTGATAAGCCCTATTACTTTTGTGGCACCATTTTTAGGATTTCGTTTTAAATTATGTCATCTGCAAACAGATACTTTTACTCCTTTTCTTAATTAGCTATATTTTACTTACTTTAATTTTGGATAGCTATGGCTAGAATTTCCATACTGTACTGAATAAAAGTGGTCAGAGTTAGCAATCTTGTCTTATTCCTGCTCTTACTGGAGATGCATTCAGCTTTTAATCAGTGAGTGTCATGTTAGCTGAGTTCTTGTCATATAAGACCTTAACTGTGTGGAGGTATGTTTCCTCTTGCCCACTTTGAGGAGAAATCTATTCATAAATAGATACTGAAATTGTCAAAACATTTTATGACTCTATTGAGGTGACCATATATATTTTATTCTTCAGGTTGTTAGTGTGGTGTATCATACTGATTGATTTGTGGGTATTGAATCACTTTTGCATTCCTGAAATAAAACGGACTTAATTATATTGTATTATCCTCTTAATGTATTGTTTGATTTGTTAACAATTTAGTGATGATTTTTTCATCTATGCTTATCAGAAGTATGTAACCTGCAATTTTTTGAGGTATTTGTTCCAGTTTTAGCAGTAGTGTGATACTGAAATTTGGGATAGGAAGCCTCCCTTCCACTCGAAATTTTTGTAATATGCTGAGAAGTATAGGTGATAGCTCTTCCCTAACTGTTTGGCAGAAATCACCTCTGAAGCTCTCTAGGCCTGGAATTCTGTTTATTAATCTATACTCTTTTTTCTCATGAGTCTGGTTAAAGTTTATCAATTTTATTTATATTTCAAAAGCCATTATTTAGTTTGATTGAATCGTTCTATTTTTAATCATTATTTTATTTATGTTATGTATATTCACCTCTTTCCTTATACTGACAATTATTTTCTTATTTTACTACATTTTTGTTTGCAAGATTATGTTATGAGAGAGATGTTTCTTATTTGTATAAGTGGGATTATTTTGCTTTAAGCATCCCTATTAATACTGCTTTTGTTATACCCTATGGATTTTGTTTTGGTTTTAATTTTTCTTTATATATTTTTTCTTTGATTTATACAGCAATCCAGTAGTTGTTAATATTGCATGATTTATATTGCACACTTTAGAATTTTTTTCAGGTTTTTTCTTTTAGTAAATTTCTATTCTCACAGAATAAATTTCTTCACAAAACTAGGAGAAAAATGATAAAATTTATACAAAAATCTGAAAGGCCCAAATTTTCTGAAATTCTTTTTAAAAATGGGCAAAGCTGTGGGAATTATCCTCCCTGACTTTATAACATACAAAAAAGCTACAGTAATAAATTCTTCAAAATATGATACTTAATGAAACACATAGATCAAAGGAACAAAATGAAGAGCCCTAAAATAATCCCACACACATACGGTCAATTAGTCTACAAGGAAGGAAGCAAGAGTATACAATTGAAAAAAGGCAGTCTCTTCAACAAGAAGTTGTGAGAAAACTGGACAGTACAAGTAAAAGTAAGATGTAAGAGCACTTCCTTCCATAGTGTACAACATAAGATAAAAATGGATGGATTTCCTAAATGTAAAGCCTGAAACTATGCAATTTCTGACAAAGAACAGGAGCAGAACTCACTATGAGATAAATCATAGCAATGTTTATTTTTGATCTGTCTCAAAATTAAAAAAAAGAAAAGTAACAATTACAGTTTTTAGTTTACTGAAAAAAAAATAGATGTACTATGCAATACAGGGATTTTACTTCTTGTATAAGTGTGAAGTGCGAAACCTTTTGCTGAGCAATGGAAACCATCAAGAAGAGATATGATAACAGAAAGAATAGAAGGGAAAATTTCAGACAATGAAACCAACAAGATTTTAAAATCCATATATATATATATATCATTTTAGACTCAATATTTAAAAAAAACAAAACCCCAACTTTAAAACAGTTGAAACATCTTCATGGAAACTTTTCAAATTCAGACATATGGATGATTTTCATGCACATACAAAGGAACATAACGTTGCTATTCATTAGAAAAATGTAAATCAAAACCAGAATTAAATATAATCTCACAGCAATCAAAATGGCTATTAACAAAAGTCTACAAATGACAAACATTAATAAGAATTTTGAGAAGAGGGACCCCAGATACACTGCTGGTGGAAATATAAATTGATGCATCCACTATTAGAAAAGAGTGGACAGTGCCCAGAAAACTAGAAATAGAAGGATTATACATTGCAGCAATTCCAGTTTTTGGTATAAATCTGAAAAAAATTGAAAACATTAATTTAAAGGATATATTACCCCAAATGTCCTTAACATCATCATTTATAGTAGCCAAGGTTTGAAGCACAACTCAAATGCCCATCAACAGATGATTGGCTGAAATAGATGTGAGATATAGATAACATAATAATTATTTAGTCACTGTCATATTGAAAAATAAATTTCTGCCATTTGGAACAACATGACTGGATCCAGAGAGTGTTGCACATAGGAAAATAAGTCATACAGAGAAAAACACTCAATGTTGTCACTTAAATGAGGAAAATAAATATATAAGAGAAATACTCATAGAAAAACAGGAACAGAATGACATATATATGTGTAGTGTACCAAGAAGTGGTTTCCTGTATGGACAGGGAAGAAGGATGGAGAAGACAGAAATGTGCAAGCTACTAGTAATAAATTAGTGAACCAACAGGGCTATATTGACAGCACAGAGATATATTTTAATAATTTAATTGATTTTAAAGTCATTATAGGGATATATAATAGTAAAATGTGCATGTAAGTGGGAAAAATGTTAAAAAAAACCCAGAAAAATCAAAATATTTTGTAGTACTCTGATATTAATAGAGGTGATTTATTCAATTTCTTTACTGTCTTAATAATGTCATTAGTAGAATTTAAGCTTTTAATTGAAAAAGTATATACTTTTAAAAGTGACATAAGTTTAAACAATTTTTGCCTCTCCCCTTACATCTACAGTCAATAAAATGTTCACATCTCAACAAAAATAACTACAACACAAAACAATACTCTGGAACACATGAGAACAGGTAAAGTTTGGTGGACTAAAATACACAAAAGTGGCTGAACTGTGGGAAGAGCAAATTTGGTGTCTGCAACCAAGGCCCACTGACTAGGATATATGAATACCCAAGTTCAGAGTACCCAGTAGAATCAGGGTCTCAGTGGTTCACACAGCTTCAGCTTCCAACTGCACCAGTACTCATGGTCACATTAACTAGGGGGGAGCTAAAATAGAGACAGAATTTCCATCCTTCAGACACTCAGACATACATGACACTCTCCCTACTCCCCATTCACATTGGTGGAGACAAGATGCCACGCAACACTGGACATAGCAAAGGCACTTGCCTGATTCCAAATACCCACCAGTCTTTGCACCTTTCCTCAATGTGTACACTGAGTCTCAAGGGATATCAGATAAAAGGAAGGGTTCACCATACCAGTGACAAAAGTGGCATTAACTACCAGAGAAGGGTAAGAAGTGACAATGAAAGCACATCTTTTATCCAGACAGTAGTGACTGGAAAGTGCCATTTTGAAAAATTATCAGAGGTAGCTGAGGTAAGTAAAACCAAAAATTGTGCAATATTGCAAACTACCAGAATACAAAGCAAGGACTCCAACTACCAATCTGTTATTTAGTGTCATCAGAGCAATAATTTATCAAGATCATGACCAATCACAGTAAAATTACAGGGCACACACACACACAGATACACAGATACAGACACCAACACAGACACAGACACAGACACACACACACATGCACCTGCGCACACACACACACATACAATGACAACCATGCACCAAACTTAAAGTCATGGTATATTGCCATATAACTAATGGAGAATCCAAATAGATGTCATACAGAAACTCAATACAAAAAACAAAACTACGAAAGCAGTTTAGTGAGCTCAGGAATAAATGAAATGTTGATAAGGAATACATTACAAAAGAGACTGAAACTATAAAATAAACAAATTTATTGGAGGACCAGGAGAATTTAATAAATGAGATGAAGAATGCAACAGAAAGCATTTGAAGTAGAGTGTCTTTGTGGAAGAGAAATTAGCAAACTCACCAATACAAAACTTGAAATGATAGGAGAGGGCAGAGATTCAAGATATTAAAACGTGAGGAAACTCTACAGTAGCCATCAGACTTCCTCTGAAACTGCACATTGGAGTGGAATCCTGGAGGGAGAAGAAAGTTAGAAGGCAGCTGATGGTTTATTCAAAGAAGAAATAGTTGATAACTTCCCGAACCTGTGTAATGAACTGATATACAAGTTGGTGAGCCAAAAAAACACCAATAACTTTAAGACAAATTGACCTCCTTCAAGATACGTCATATGCAATTTGGCAAGTCATGATAGAGTAATATTTTAAAGGCAGCCAAAAATAGTTATGATAATCTACAAAGGAACCCCTATTAGGCTATCAGCAGATTTCTAAGCTGAAAACATAGGCCAAGGGTAAATAAAATTACATTTGAAACTACTGAAATAAGAAATCACTCACCCAGTAATACACAATTATCACTTAGATATAAAGTGAAAATAAAGACTATACCAGAAACAAACCTGAATGTGATGAAAAAACAAAACCGAGACACCTTGTAAGAGGTGCAGAGAAGAAGTCTTCTAAGAAATATAAATTGGCAAAATGTACAAAACATTGACTAAAGTACTAAGGAGAGACCACGAGAAATTTACATATGTTTCTTTGGGTATGTTTCTAAATGCTACTATACCATATGTATTAAAGAGAGAAAAATAGGAATTCAGGGGCAATAAATACAGATAATTCAACCTGGTAACTTGTTCACAACAGTAAAATAAATAATTTGAAATAGTAATCATAAAAGGTAAAGAGTAAAAATAAAACAATATTAAAGGAAGATTCTTTCAGCAGAAAAATGACTAAATTATACATGAGATGTTTTATTTTTAATTGAAGTACAGTAGATGTACTATATTGTGTAGTTTTAGATGTACAGCATAATTATTCTAATCACTTTGTAGATTATATTGCATTATGAAATATTACAATAATTTTAACATACAATTATTTAAAGCAATTGTGTATAGTTCCATGATCTATACAGATTATCCTTGTTGCTTCTCTCCTTTATGTATACTACTTTCTATCTGTCAATATTCTACCACTAAAATCTCTTTCCCTTCCACTTTGGTAAACATAAATTTTTTCCCATAATTTTGAGTCTGCTTAAGTCTTGTCTAACTAATCTATTTACATCTCCAACATGTCACTATCACTCTATCTATCTATGTATCTATGTATCTATGTATCTATCTATCTATCTATGTATCTATCTATCTATATAACTATCTATCTATCTATCTTTTTATCTCTCTATCATGTATTATCCTTCTATCTATTTATCATCTATCAATAGATAGCTATAGAGAGATATACAAAGATATTTGTTATTCTTTAGATTCTACATATAAATTACATTGTATACATTTGTCTTTGTCTAAGTTTCTTCACTATGCATTTTATTTACTAGATCTATTCAGGATGCTGAACTAGCAATGTGTTATTCATTTTCATGGCTGAGTATTATTCCATTGCATATTTATTGAAACATCATATCTTCTTAAGTCCATAGTCTACTGTGGACTCTTGGATTGTTTCCATTTCTTGCATATTATAAACAGTGCTTTTGTGAACGTTGGTTCTTCTCAATTTAGGGTTTTTTTCCACAGATTTTTCCTAGGAGAGGAATTACTGGGTCATATGGTAGTTGACTTTTTAGTTTTTAAACAAATCTGAATACTCTTTTCCTTAGAAGTTGTATCAATTTACGTTCCTACCAAGAGTATACAAGAGATTTCTTACCTCCACATCGCCTCCAACAGTTTCTATTTGTAGACTTTTTCATAATAGCTGTTTGACCAGTGTGAAGTGATAGCTCATTGTGGTTTTGATTTGCAATTACCTAATAATTAGTAATGTTGAGCAATTTTATCACTTGCGTGTTACTCATCTGTATGTTTTCTTCGGAAAAATATTAACTCAGGTACTTTGCTCTTGTTTTTGGTTGGGTTTTTGTTTTTCACCTTGAGTTGTTTAACCTAAATCCATGTTACATATATTAACCTACATCTATTAACCCCTGGTAACTTGCATTGTTTTCAATTATGTTCTCCAATTATACAGGCAGTCTTTTCATTTCATTGATTGTGTCCTAAGCTGTGCAGAAATTTTCAAGTTTATTTAGGTCCCACTTGCTAATTTTTGCTTTTATTTCTTTTGCCTTAGAAGACTGATATAAGAAAATATTCCTTTGATATATATCCAATAGTGTATCACCTATATTCCCTTCTAGCAGTTTTATAGTATCAGGTCTTACATTTAGGTCCTTAATAAACTTGGAGTTTATTTTTGTATATGATGTCAGGAAATGCTCTCATTTCACTGTTTTAAATGTAGATGTCCAGCTTTCCCCACACCATCCATTGACGTGACTGTCCTTTTTACATTGTGTACTCTTGACTCTTTTATCATAGATTCATTGCTCATAGGTTTGTGGAATTATTTCTATGCTCTCTATCTGTTTTTATTAATTGTATCTCTGTTCCAATGCCATACTGATTTTATCACTGTAGGATTGTAGTATAGTATGGTATCTGGGAGGGTTATACCTCCAGATTTGTTGTTTTTTCTCAAGATCATTTTGGCAATTTTTAATGGTTTCATGTAAAACTTAGATTTGTTAATTTTCTGGTTCTGTAGAAAATACTACAGCTTCGTAGCAGTACTCGCACTAAATCTGTAGGTTTCTTTTCATAGTACAGCCATGTTAACAATATGAACTCTTTCAATCCAAGAGCACAAGACATCTTTCCATTTCTTTGAATCATTTTTAATTTCTTTGTCAATGTTTTATAATTTTCAGTGTGTAGATCTTTCACATATGTGGTTACTTTCATTCCAATATATTCGGGGTTATGGGGTAATAAATATTATTGCTTTCAATGTCCATTTTATCATATCTCATGATTAATGCATAGAAATGCAAGAGACTTCTTTACGTTAATCTTGTACCCTGCTCCCTTGATGAAATTATTTATTGTTCATAATAGTGTGGAGCTCTTAGTACTCTCTATGTAGATTGTTATGCCATCAGTACTGGTGACAATTTTGCCTCTTTCTGTCCATTTTGCATTTCTTTTTCTTCTTTTTCTTTTCCTTTTCCTTTCTTCTATTACTATTGAAGTGAAGTGGTGAGGGTAGGAATCCTTGTCTTGTTCATGAATTTACCCTGAAGGCTTTCAGCCTTTCCCCTGAGTATTATAAATTGTTATAAATGGCCTTTAGTATGTTGAGAGATGTTCCCATTGTACTCACTTTCATTAGAATTCTGATGATGAATGCATGTTGAATTTTGTCAAATGCTTATAATTTGTGTATTGACATGTTCTTGTGTAATTTGTCCTTCCTTTATTAGTTATGTGTCATGCTGATTGACTTGTGTATGTTGAACCATCCTTGTGACTCAGGAATTAATCCAAATGATCATCATGTATAAAACTTTCT
>NW_027329029.1:0-28286 GCF_048564905.1 Vicugna pacos | reverse complement strand
TCTCCATTTCATTTCTTATGTTAATTGTGTTCTCTCTCTTTTCTTGTTGGTGAGTCTGTCCAGAGTTTTGTCAATTTTGTTTGCTATTTCAAAAAAGTTTGATTGATTTTTTCTATTTTTTAATCTGTATTTCAATTCTTTCTACCTAGATCGTTCTTATTTCCCACTTTCTGCTGACTTGTGGTGTTTTTACTAATCTTTACATGATTAGATTACATAGAATGTAAGATTATTTATTTGTAATTCCTTTTATACATTGAAGAGGGCCGTGTCAATATGAACTTCCCTCTTAAGCCTAATTTAACTGTATTCCATAGACTTTGTGTAGTGTTTTGTCATATTTGTCAAGATATTTTTTAATTTCTTCTTTTAATTCATCACCTCCCCCATTAGGTATAGAATCACATTTTTTAATGTACATGCTTTCATATTTTCTCACTGTTACTCAGTGGTTGAATTCAAGTTTCATGGTATTATACTCAGAAAAGTTGCTTAAAATAATTTTTATCTTCCTAAATTTATAGAGGCTTCTTCTTTGCCTGAGCAGATAATCATTCTTAGAAAATGTACCATGTGCACAGGAAAAGAATGTATATTCTGTTTTGGGGAGAAGTACTGCTACATTCATAACCTGGGCTGGGATTATGGTTTGGTTTGAGGCACAGGATGCACAACAGCTCTGTGGTTGCCTTCGTGCACCCGTGCCACAAGCATGAGAGGACAAGGAAGAGTGGTCCAAGTCCACAGCATGGGAAGATGAAGCATTTCCTTCAGCACTATCTTCCAAAAGCAGATGATAAATTTTGGTTGGCACTGGCATGGTACAGCACCAAAGACACCAAGGTCGGTCTGCAGGATCATTCCAGAAGACCCTGATGTATAACATCCACTGGTATGTTTCCACTGGTGTTTCTGTAGACAGACAAGCTCTGGGAAGAAATAGTTTCATTGGGAACTTCCCATGGCCCTAGAGAGCACAAGTGCACTCTCAGTTTGCTGTTTTGGAAACACTCCAAATTGACATAGAGCAGAATGCAGAGCTGAGAAATTTTAGAAGCATCATTTCCACAAGAGGAAGTGCCCTGTGCACTTTCCCCTTTGCGAGATAAGCGTAATCAAAATGAGGTTATGCTAATCGAAATACTACGGGGTGTTCATCACAACTAAGGCAACACCAGCAATTGGAGATATACCAGACAACACACACAGGAACAGGACATGGCATCAATGTCTAGGAGAAATTGTCCTCACAGAAATCCCATGGAATTGCGTAGAAACCAAGAGTCTAAAATTTTCACTTAACAAAGCCCTAGAAATCTACATTAGATACCTGATTTTACCTGACCAGTAGAGATGAAGAAGTACAGTAAAAGAAACAGGAAGTACCATTTTCAGTTCAAAACGGATTGAAGGCCCAAAAGATAAGCTTTCAAACAACTAGACTGCAAAATGCTATCCAGAGCAAGTATTGAAAACGGAGGTGAGGGAAACACTGAAGAACAACAGTGTCTCAGAATCACAAAAGGCAGAATACCAGAAAAGGGGAAGAGAAAGTTTAAGACGAGCCAAATAATATCAGAAAACTCAATGGATGAGATAATATCAGGGCTAAAATTCAGTCCTAAGCAAACTAGATAATGCAGAGGGACGCGTGAATGACTGTGAAGACAGAGGAACAGAAATCACTCGGTCAGAAGCAGAATAAGGAAAGCAAGTGCAAACCAATGAAAATATTGCTGTTGAATCCTGGGGTAAGACAAGGCATGAAAGACTAGGATTCATAAGAGTCCCAAATGGAAAACAAGAGATAAAGGAACAAAAAATATCTGAAAAGATATCTGTAGAAAAATCTGACTGAAACTTGCTGAAAGCGAGGAAAGAATCATCTATGCAAATTCAGGAAGTACACAGAGTCCAAAGGAGGTGGAATCCCAACAGACCTCCCAGCAGTTGTGTGACTCAAATCAACAAAGTTCATGAGCATCCCAGTGACTTAAAATGCGCCTGGAGGAAAGAAACATAGTCACCAGAGAACTTCCAGAGGGGTTTCAGCTGATATCTCGGCAGCAATCGTGCAGGACAGGGAGGAGTGCCAGGACATAGGCCATATCCTGAAAGGGAAAATGCTGCCATCTAGGGTAGTCTATGCCACATGACTGCCATTTCTAATAACGGCAGAGCTAGAGAAGTCCACAGACCGGCAAATCTTAAAAGAATTCAGCAGTTAGAAACTTATCCTAAAAGAAAGGTTGAGAAATCTACCCTGAATAGAAGAAGAGCAAGATTAACTGGAAAGAAGAAAAGCATTATTGGAAATGCAAGAAGAGCATGAGTTCCAAAGAAGAAACAAGAAGAAGGCCAGGAGGACATCAAAACCCGAGTATGGAGAGGGAAGCAGGAAATCATATGTGATTGGAAGCACTATATTAAGAGAATCAGCTTATGTTGATTCTCTGAAGTGAATGGAGTGATGCATAGTCTGATGCGTCTGCAAAACAAACGGGAAGCAGACAAACAAATAATCAAACAAACAAACAAACTAGCATCAAAAGCGTACGGTTGGCTGACATATAACAAGGGAACCAAGAATATTCAAAAGAAAATACCCAAGGTGAAGTCAAGGATCATTCAACACTCATCGACCCTGTATTGCGGCTTGCATGTATTCAACACACTTGTTTTTGGAATTCAGAAGCGTGCATTTATATTCGTAAATATTGATTTCTAAGAGAAAATCGTGACTTAAATCAAATGACGATTTGGAATAAAATGGATTCATAGTTTGTGATATAGACTTGCAAGTATTTCAACAGAATGAATGAATGCCATATTTTACCCTACGTCGAGAAGAAATGGAATTAGCCAATGACAAAGAAAATTAGCTGTGCAAAAGTGTACTAAGAGCAAAAGACACAGACAGTGAAGTGCACTTTAGGATTGGTTTAATTCCTAGAAATTTCAGACCCCATGTAACAAATGGTTCCATGTCCTGAAAGTGCGGGAGTTTCAGCAGAAATCAAATGATAGATATGCATTCTGGGTGTATTGATATCACAGGAACATAAGTTTCCTTTAGTGAGTCTCTGTGTACAGTGAATTGTTAGAAAGTTTAAAGGCATGTGAAAACATCAACTAAAAATGGACACAATTCCCTCCGTTTGTGCTGTGAATACAGAAATGAACAAAAGGAATGAGGGAAGAAAAAAGGCCCATGGGATGCTAGTGGGGAGATTCACGTTTACCTTAGGAACCACTGATTGGATGCAGCCCTTCCACCAACAATGACAAGATGCAGCAACCATTGGGGATGGCAATTACTGGTTGATTTCCAGGTGGAATGTTGGTGTGTAACACAAGGCTTGTTGTGGATGGTGGATCCTAGGTAAACGGGCAGAGTTCTGTGGGTGGATCAGTGTGATGGAGGGGCTGGAAACCTGTGTGGAGCTTGACTTAGGTCTTTGGACCGGGAAACTGTGTAAGTTCGAGATACTGCTGCTCCCCAAAGACCTGAGTTCACGGGTCAGTTTCCAGAACCTGAAAGGGCAGACAGTGGAAGATCTGCCTGTCATCAGCTTACTGGTGAGGCTGCGAGGTTCTTTCAGACTTGCTCAGTCCCGGTGGAGTCGACTTTATGGGAGACACGAAGAGAAGCTGGCCGAAAAGCTGGCTGCACGGATTGAGGAGAGATGCGAACACATTGATGAGAGACGTTCTGCTACAATGGAGAATACTGGCCTGGACACAGCTGTAGAGGATGCCAGGCTCACAAGACATTCATGAGACATATTGAACCTCGCTGATACTGGCAGAAACATACGGAGTGCCAACGTGGACTTGAGGAAGTTCCTCGATTCTCTGCTCCAAGTACGGGTCCAAGATCCCTGACGTCTAAAAGAGAAGAGATGGCAGAGATGATCAAAACGCTCATGATCTTGGAAGAGGTCGTGACAATCCACACGTCCCAAGGGGCATTTCCAAACCACACAGACCAAAATGCACCAAGCCCAGGTAAGCCTTTTTCCCAGGTTTGGGCCTAGCTATCAAGCACTTGCTCTTCCCTCCCCTCCACTCAGGCATCCATTTGGAAGGATCAGTACCTGAGCTGCAATGAAGCCAGTACGAGGGGAGTAAGCCCCTCCTAGGATCAGAGTTCCTCCAGCTTCACACTCTGTGAACAACAGTGAACTCCTAAAGGTCAAAGAGTCTCGACTGAAATAGATAGGAATTGAATACTTAGCTCACACAAAGAAACGATGGCCTTCTGCTAGATTCAGAAAATGCTGGGTTTATGTCTTCTCTGGGGTGAAGGGAGTGTGGTAAGTGAGGGGAATCTTTGACTGAACTTGTATATGTATTAGGCCTCAGTTTTTCAAGAAAGTATAGGTAAATAGTATAAGTCAGATAGTGAACTGAACCGTAAAAGTCGTCAATGACATTAAAGACACAGCTTATGTGGACCATCTTTCACTTGATTCAAGCCCCCGGGGGCACTATATCATGGGGTTGTAGACTTGGTTGCATTAAATTGCTTTACCCAACATGATCGGATGATTAAGCGTTCTCATCACTGATAGAAGAACACCTGGTTCTCAATAGCCTAGCATAGCTGCAGCAGGGTTCTCATAGCTATAATGCCTCTAGGTGATTTTGGATTCAATCCTAAATGTATATATTTGGTTTGTTTTCTCTTGTATTTTCCTAGAGAGGGATGTTAGCCCTTGAAATGCCAACATTGGCCAGTAGGTGTCATTGGGAGTAAAGGGCACTACATGCACAAGTGAATCCAAGGTTGGGGGTTATTTCATATTTCCAATAGGTATTTCATGGTTCCTGTTGGTTTCGGAGGCTTCAAAAGTAAAGAGCTGACATGAGCCCTTTAACAGTTTGGACTGCTAGTTTGCATTCAATCTGTCTATGTTTTCCTGAGAGCTGACAATATGTTACCAAAATTGACAAGTCTGGCTTCTAGGTCGATTTAGTATGTTTCAAAAACTAACTTCATTTTCGTATAACTCCCAAAACATGTAAATCAATTCTATTAAACTTTTTAAAGACTGCAAATGGGATATCAACACAATGTCAAAACTGGGTCTTCGGACAATCCCTCCCACCACAGCTGTATAGAAACCAAGAAATAAACAAAAATCACATTTCTGTGAAATGTATCTGGAAAGTGTTGATTCATCGATGCCCAGTTGGCAGAGAAGCAGGGCAACCTGCACTCACTTTCTCCCATGTACACAGCAATGGAAATATCCACTCACACAGCCCTAGGGACAGGACACTTGCCAAAGAGAGGTCTGTTACTTCCAAAGACAGAATGAGGACTCAGAACACCTGGAAGCAGGAGAAGGCAAATCAGGGAATGGAAGCCAGTGCAGGGTCTGACCCCCGCTGATGGAGCAGCAATGGTGAAACTCTGTTTAACTTGGACGCACACTCTCAAGCAGACAGGAGACATGGGATTGAAGGTGATGCGCTGAGTGTTAGAAGAGTGCACAGCAGATGCTTGGCTGACAGAACTCAAAGAAACCAGCGCAAAATATCCCCACAGTTGATTCTGAGACCAAGATGCGAGCTGCCAAATTTGAGGCAGCAGAGGCAGCGTTCAGTGAGGGATAGGGCTACGGATGATGGCACACGCTGAGTCTCAGGGATCTGGAGTGCGTTGTGGGATGTGGTGGGTCCTATCAAGAGAGCAAACCGACCTGTGACCCCAATGATAAAGCAACCACACTGGCGAACGTGGTTGAGATTATTGATATGTCCCATGGCCACACCCAGTGCATCTGCAGGACCAGGGACCAATTTGGCATGTTGCCAATAGAGCACGTGTGGGGCTGAATCAGAGATATCATGCATCTGGTCTGAGGGATCCAGGGGGCCTTGGGTTTGAAATCAGAATGAAAAGCCTTAGGATCTGCTACTTTCATAACCTCGGCTGGGATTATGGTTTGGTTTGAGGCACAGTATGCACAACAGCTCTGTGGTTGCCTTCGTGCACCCGTGCCACAAGGGTGAGAGGACAAGGAAGAGTGGTCCAAGTCCACAGCGTGAGAAGAGGGAACATATCCTTCAGCATTATCTCCCAAAAGCGGATGCTAACTTTTGTATGGCACCGGCACGTTACGGCACCGAGGATACCAAGGTCGGTCTGCGGGATCATTCTAGAAGGCCCTGATGTGTGACATCCATAGATATGCTTCCACTGATGTTTCTGTAGACACAGAAGCTTTGGGAAGAACTGGTTTCATTGGAACATACCCGTGGCACTACAAAGCACAAGCGCACTCTCAGTTTGCTGTTTTGGAAACACTCCAAATTGACATAGAGCAGAATGCAGAGCTGAGAACCTTTAGAAGCTTCATTTCCACAAGAGGAAGTGTCCTGTGCACTTTCCCCTTTGTGAGATAAGCGTAATCAAAATGAGGTTATTCTAATCGAAATACAACGGGGTGTTCATCACAACTAAGGCAACACCAGCAATGGGAGATATACCAGACAACACACACAGGAACAGGACATGGCATCAATGTCTAGGAGAAATTGTCCTCACAGAAATCCCATGGAATTGCGTAGAGACAAGGGTCTAAAATTTTCACTTAACAAGCCCTAGAAATTTACATTAGATACCTGATATTACCTGACCAGGAGATAAGAAGAAGTACAGTAAAAGAAATAGGAAGTACCATTTTCAGTTCCAAAGAGATTGAAGGCCCAAAAGATAAGCTTTCAAACAACTAGACTGCAAAACGCTATCCAGAGCAAGTATTGAAAGCGGAGGTGAGGGAAACACTGAAGAACAACAGTTTCTCAGAATCACAAAAGGCAGAATACCAGAAAAGGGGAAGAGAAAGTCAAATGATGAGCCAAATAATATCAGAAAACTCAATGGATGAGATAATATCAGGGCTAAACATCAGTCCTAAGCAGACTAGATAATGCAGAGGGACGCGTGAATGACTGTGAAGACAGGGGAACAGAAATCCCTCGGTCAGAAGCAGACATAGGAAAGCAAGTGCAAACCAAAGAAAACATTGCTGTTGAATCCTGGGGTAAGACAAGGCATGAAAGACTAGGATTCATAAGAGTCCCAGATGGAAAAGAAAGAGATAAAGGAACAAAAAATGTCTGAAAAGTTATCTGCAGAAAAATCAGACTGAAACATGCTGAAAGCCAAGAAAGAACCATCTATGCGAATTCAGGAATTACACAGAGTCCAAAGGAGGTGGAATACCAATAGACCTACCAGCAGCTGTTTGATTCAAATCAACAAAGTTCATGAGCATCCCAGTGACTAAAAATGCACCTGGAGGAAAGCAACATAGTCACAAGAGAACCTCCAGAGGGGTTTCAGCTGATATCTGGGCAGCAATTGTGCAGGACAGGTAGGAGTGCCAGGACTTAGACCATATCCTTAATGGCCAAATGCTGTCATCTAGGGAAGCCTATGCCACATGACCGCTGTTTCTAATAATGGCAGAGCTAGAGAATTCCACAGACCGGCAAATCTTAAAAGAATTCATCAGTTCGAGAAAAAAAAAAAAGAATTCAGCAGTTTGATTCTTATCCTAAAAGGCAGGATGAGAATTCTCTCCTGAATAGAAAAGCCGCAAGATGAAATGGAAAGAAGAAAACCATTATTGGAAATGCAAGAGGAGAATGAGTGGCAAAGAAGAAACAAGAACAAGGCAAGGAGGACATCAAAACCCTAAAGATGGGAGAGGGAAGCAGGAAATCTTAGGTGATTGGAAGCACTATCTAAAGTGAATCCGCTTATATGACTCTCTGTTTGAAGCAAGCGGAGAGATGCATGGCCTGACGTGTTTGCCAAACAAACGAGAAGCAGACCAACAAAGAATCCAACAAAAAAACTAGCACCAAAAGGGTACGGTTGGCTGAAATATACCAAGGGAACCATGATTATTCAAAAGAAAATACTCAAGGTGATGTCAAGGATCATTCAGAACGCATCGACACAGTTTCGCGGCTTGTATGTACTCAGCACACTTGTATTCGGAAATCAGAGGCGTGCATTTTTATTCATAAATATTGATTCAAAAGGGCATAGCGTGACCTAACAGAATGCCGATTTGGAGTCCAGTGGATTCATAGTCCTTGATATAGACTTGCAAGTCTTCCAACAGGATGAATGAATGCCATATTGTACCCTACGTGGAGAAGAAATGGCATAAGCCTATAACAAAGACAAGTAGATCTGCAAAAGTGTATTAAGAGCAAAAGAGACAGATTGTAAAGTGCACATTGGGGTTGGTTTCATTTCTAGTAATTTCAGCCCCCATGGAACCAATGAATCCGTGTCCTGAGAGTGCGGGTTTTTCAGTAGAAATCAGGCGACGAATATGTATTCCGGGTGTACGGATATTACAGGAACATAAGATTCCTTTAGTGGGTCTTTGTGTACTGTGAACTGTTAGAAAGTTTAATGACGTGTGAAACCATCAACTGAAAATGGACACGCTTCCCTCCATTGGTACTGTGCATACAGATCTGAACAAAATGAAAGAGGGAAGAACAAAGGCCCATGGGACTATAGTGGGTAGAATCACATTTAACTTAGGAACCTCTGGTCGGATGCAGCCCCTCCCACAACACTGACAAGATGCAGCAGCCATTGGGGATGGCCGTTACCGGTTGGATTCCAGGTGGAATGTTGGTGTGTACCACGAGGCTAGTTGTGGCTGGTGGATCCTAGGAAAACGGGCAGAGTTCTATGGATGGATCAGTGTGATGGAGGGGCTACCGCCCTCTGTGGAGCTTGGCTTAGGTCTTTGGCCCGAGAAACTGTGTAAGTTTAAGATACTGCTGCTGCCCAAAGACCTGAGTTCACGGGTCAGTTTCCAGAACCTGAAAGGCAGACAGTGGAAAATCTGCCTGTCATCAGCTTACTGGTGAGGCTGCGAGGTTCTTTCAGACTTGCTCAGTCCCGGTGGAGTCGACTTTATGGGAGACACGAAGAGAAGCTGGCCGAAAAGCTGGCTGCACGGATTGAGGAGAGATGCGAACACACTGATGAGAGACGTTCTGGTACAATGGAGAATACTGGCCTGGAGACAGCTGTAGAGGATGCCAGGCTCACAAGACATTCATGAGACATATTGAACCTCGCTGATACTGGCAGAAACATACGGAGTACCAACGTGGACTTGAGGAAGTTCCTCGATTCTCTGCTCCAAGTACGGGTCCAAGATCCCTGACGTCTAAAAGAGAAGAGATGGCAGAGATGATCAAAACGCTCATGTTCTTGGAAGAGGTCGTGACAATCCACACGTCCCAAGGGGCATTTCCAAGCCACTCAGACCAAAATGCACCAAGCCCAGGTAAGCCTTTTTCCCAGGTTTGGGCCTAGCTATCAAGCACTTGCTCTTCCCTCCCCTCCACTCAGGCATCCATTTGGAAGGATCAGTACCTGAGCTGCAATGAAGCCAGTACGAGAAGAGCAAGCCCCTCCTAGGATCAGAGTTCCTCCAGCTTCACACTCTGTGAATAACAGTGAACTCCTAAAGGTCAAAGAGTCTCGACTGAAATAGATAGGAATTGAATACTTAGCTCACACAAAGAAACGATGGCCTTCCGCTAGATTCAGAAAATGCTGGGTTTATGTCTTCTCTGGGGTGAAGGGAGTGTGGTAAGTGAGGGGAATTTTTGACTGAACTTGTATATGTATTAGGCCTCAGTTTTTCAAGACAGTATAGGTAAATAGTATAAGTCAGATAGTGAACTGAACCGTAAAAGTCGCCAATGACATTAAAGACACAGCTTATGTGGACCATCTTTCACTTGATTCAAGCCCCCGGGGGCACTATATCATGGGGTTGTAGACTTGGTTGCATTAAATTGCTTTACCCAACATGATCGGATGATTAAGCGTTCTCATCACTGATAGAAGAACACCTGGTTCTCAATAGCCTAGCATAGCTGCAGCAGGGTTCTCATAGTTATAAGGCCTCTAGGTGATATTGGATTCAAACCTAAATGTATATATTTGGTTTGTTTTCTCTTGTATTTTCCTAGAGAGTGATGTTACCCCTAAAAATGCCAACATTGTCCAGTAGGTGTCATTGGGAGTAAAGGGCACCACATGCACAAGAGAATCCAAGGTTGGGGGTTATTTCATGTTTCCAATAGTTATTTCATGGTTCCTGTTTGTTTCGGAGGCTTCAACAGTAAAGAGCTGACATGAGCCCTTTAACAGTTTGGACTGCTAATTTGCATTCTATCTGTCTATGTTTTCTTTTGAGCTGACAAAATGTTACCAAAATTGACAAGTCTGGCTTCTAGGTCGATTTAGTATGTTTCAAAAACTCACTTCATTTTCGTATAACTCCCAAAACATGTAAATCAATTCTATTAAACTTTTCAAAGATTTCAAATGAGATATCAACACAATGTCAAAATCGGAGTCTTCGGACAATCCCTCCCACCACGGATGTATAGAAACCAAGAGCTAAACAAAAATCACATTTCGGTGAAATGTATCTGGAAAGTGTTGATTCATCGATGTCCAGTTGGCAGAGGATCAGGGCAAACTGCGCTCACTCGCTCCCATGTACACAGCAATGGAAACATACACACATCCAGCCCTTGGCACAGGACACTTGCCGAAGAGAGGTCTGTTACTTCCAAAGACAGGATGAGGCCTCAGAATACCTGGAAGCAGGAGAAGGCAAATCAGGGAATGGAAGCCAGTGCAGGGTCTGACCCCTTGTGATGGAGCAGCAAAGGTGAAACTCTATTTAACTTGGATGCACACTCTCAAGCAGACAAGAGACGTGGGATTGAAGGTGATGCGCTGAGTGTTAGAAGAGTGCACAGCAGATGCTTGGCTGACAGAACTCAAAGAAACCAGCGCAAAATATCCCCAAAGTTGATTCTGAGTCCAAGATCCGAGCTGCTAAATTTGAGGCAGCAGAGGCAGCGGTCAGTGAGAGATAGGGATACGGATGTTGGCACACGCTGAGTCTCAGTGATCTGGAGTGCGTTGTGGGATGTGGTGGGTCCTATCAAGAGAGCAAATCGACCTGTGACCCCAATGATAAAGCAACCACACTGGCGAACGTGGTTGAGAGTATCGATAGGTCCCAAGGACACACCCAGTGCATCTGCAGGACCAGGGACCAATTTGGCATGTTGCCAATAGGGCACGTGTGGGGCTGAATCAGAGATATCATGCATCTGGTCTGAGGGATCCAGGGGGCCTTGGGTTTGAAATCAGAATATAAAGCCTTAGGATCTGCTACTTTCAAAACCTGGGCTGGGATTATGGATTGTTTTGAGGCACAGGATGCGCAACATCTCTGTGGTTGCCTTCGTGCACCCGTGTCACAAGGATGAGAGGACAAAGAAGAGTGGTCCTAGTCCTCAGCATGAGAAGTGGGAGCATATCCTTCAGCATTATCTCCCAAAAGCGGATGCTACATTTTGGATGGCACCGACACGTTACGGCACCGAGGACACCAAGGTCGGTTTGCGGGATCATTCCAGCAGGCCCTGATGTGTGACATCCATAGATATGCTTCCACTGCTGTTTCTGTAGACACAGAAGTTTTGGGAAGAACTGGTTTCATTGGGAAAATCCCGTGGCACTACAAAGCACAAGCGCACTCTCAGTTTGCTGTTTTGGAAACACTCCAAATTGACATAGAGCAGAATGCACAGCTGAGAAACTTTAGAAGCCTCATTTCCACAAGAGGAAGTGTCCTGTGCACTTTCACCTTTGCGAGATATGCGTAATCAAAATGAGGTTATGCTATTCGAAATACTACGGGGTGTTCATCACAACTAAGGCAACACCAGCAATTGGAGATATACTGGACAACACACACAGGAACAGGACATGGCATCAATGTCTAGGAGAAGTTGTCCTCACAGAAATCCCATGGAATTGCGTAGAGCCAACGGTCTAAAATTTTAACTTAACAAAGCCCTAGAAATTTACATTAGATACCTGATATTACCTGACCAGGAGATATGAAGAAGTACAGTAAAAAAATAGGATGTACCATATTCAGTTCCAAAGAGATTGAAGGCCCAAAAATAAGCTTTCAAACAACTAGACTGCAAAACGCTATCCAGAGAAAGTATTGTATACGGAGGTGAGGGAAACAGTGAAGAAAAACAGTGTCTCAGAATCACAAAAAGCAGAATACCAGAAAAGGGGAAGAGAAAGTCAAACGATGAGCCAAATAATATCAGAAAACTCAATGTATGTGATAATATCAGGGGTAAACTTCAGTCCTAAGCAGACTAGATAATGCAGAGGGACGCGTGAATGACTGTGAAGACAGGGGAACAGAAATCCCTCGGTCAGAAGCAGACATAGGAAAGCAAGTGCAAAAGAAAGAAAACATTGCTGTTGAATCCTGGGGTAAGACAAGGCATGAAAGACTAGGATTCATAAGAGTCCCAGATGGAAAAGAAAGAGATAAAGAAACAAAAAATGTCTGAAAAGTTATCTGCAGAAAAATCAGACTGAAACATGCTGAAAGCCAAGAAAGAATCATCTATGCAAATTCAGGAAGTACAAAGCGTCCAAAGGAGGTGGAATCCCAATAGACCAAGCAGTAGCTGTTTGATTCAAATCAACAAAGTTCATGAGCATCCCAGTGACTAAAAATGCACCTGGAGGAAAGCAACATAGTCACAAGAGAACCTCCAGAGGGGTTCCAGCTTATATCTCGGCAGCAATCATGCCGGACAGGGAGGAGTGCCAGGAAATAAACAACATCCTGATTGGCCAAATGCTGCCATCTAGGGAAGCCTATGCCACATGACCTCTGTTTCTAATAACGGCAGAGCTAGTGAATTCCACAGACCGGCAAATCTTAAAAGAATTCATCAGTTCGAGAAAAAATAAAATAATTCAGCAGTTTGATTCTTATCCTAAAAGGCAGGATGAGAATTCTCTCCTGAATAGAAAAGCAGCAAGATGAAATGGAAAGAAGAAAACCATTATTGGAAATGCAAGAGGAGAATGAGTGGCAAAGAAGAAACAAGAACAAGGCAAGGAGGACATCAAAACCCTAAAGATGGGGGAGGGAAGCAGGAAATCATAGGTGATTGGAAGCACTATCTTAAGTGAATCAGCTTATATGACTCTCTGTTTGAAGCGAACGGAGAGATATATGGCCTGACGTGTTTGCCAAACAAACGAGAAGCAGACCAACAAAGAATCCAACAAACACACTAGCACCAAAGGGTACGCTTGGCTGACATATACCAAGGGAACCATGATTATTCAAAAGAAAATACTCAAGGTGATATCAAGGATCATTCAGCAGGCATCGACCCAGTTTCGCAGCTTGCATGTACTCAGCACACTTGTATTCGCAAATCAGAGGCATGAATTTATATTCATAAGTATTGATTCAAAAGATCATAGCATGACCTAACCCAAATGCCGATTTGGAGTCCAGTGGATTCCTAGTCCTTGATATAGACTTGCAAGTCTTCCAACAGAATGAATGAATGACATATTGTACCCTACGTGGAGAAGAAATGGCATAAGCCTATAACAAAGACAAGTAGCTCTGCAAAAGTGATCTAAGTGCAAAAGAGACAGACAGTAAAATGCACATTGCGGTTGGTTTCATTTCTAGGAATTTCAGCCCCCATGGAACCAATGAATTCATGTCATGAGAGTGCGGGTTTTTCAACAGAAATCAACAGACGGATATGTATTCCGGGTGTACGCATATTACAGGAACATATGTTTCCTTTAGTGGTTCTCTGTGTACTGTGAACTGTTAGAAAGTTTAATGACGTGTGAAACCATCAACTGAAAATGGACACGCTTCCTTCTTTTGGCACTGTGCATACAGATCTGAACAAAAGGAAAGAGGGAAGAACAAAGGCCCATGGGACTATAGTGGGAAGAATCACATTTACCTTAGGAACCTCTGGTCGGATGCAGCCCCTCCCACAACACTGACAAGATGCAGCAGCCAATGGGGATTGCCGTTACCGGTTGGATTCCAGGCGGAATGTAGGTGTGTACCGCGAGGCTTGTTGTGGCTGGTGGATCCTAGGTAACCGGGCAGAGTTCTGTACGTGGATCAGTGTGATGGAGGGGCTGCCGCCCTCTGTGGAGCTTGGCTTAGGTCATTGGTCCGGGAAACTGTGTAAGTTCGAGATACTGCTGCTGCCCAAAGACCTGAATTCACGGGTCAGTTTCCAGAATCTGAAAGGGCAGACAGTGGAAGATCTGCCTGTCATCAGCTTAGTGGTGAGGCTGCGAGGTTCTTTCAGACTTGCTCAGTCCCGGTGGAGTCGACTTTATGGGAGACACCAATATAAGCTGGCTGGAAAGCTGGGTGCACGGATTGAGGAGAGATGCGAACACATTGATGAGAGACGTTCTGCTACAATGGAGAATACTGGCCTGGACACAGCTATAGAGGATACCAGGCTCGCAAGACATTCATGAGACATATTGAACCTCGCTGATACTGGCAGAAACATACGGAGTGCCAACGTGGACTTGAGGAAGTTCCTCGATTCTCTGCTCCAAGTACGGGTCCAAGATCCCTGACGTCTAAAAAAGAAGAGATGGCAGAGATGATCAAAACGCTCATGTTCTTGGAAGAGGTCGTGACAATCCACACGTCCCAAGGGGCAATTCCAAACCACACAGACC
Source organism: Vicugna pacos (assembly GCF_048564905.1). NCBI lineage: Eukaryota > Metazoa > Chordata > Mammalia > Artiodactyla > Camelidae > Vicugna > Vicugna pacos. Next base: position 13,630 of record NW_027329029.1, on the reverse strand, counting down.
AAAATGCACCAAGCCCAGGTAAGCCTTTTTCCCAGGTTTGGTCCTAGCTATCAAGCACTTGCTCTTCCCTCCCCTCCACTCAGGCATCCATTTGGAAGGATCAGTACCTGAGCTGCAATGAAGCCAGTACGAGAAGAGCAAGCCCCTCCTAGGATCAGAGTTCCTCCAGCTTCACACTCTGTGAACAACAGTGAATTCCTAAAGGTCAAAGGGTCTCGACTGAAATAGATACGAATTCAATACTTAGCTCACACAAAGAAACGATTGCCTTCCGCTAGATTCAGCAAATGCTGGGTTTATGTCTTCTCTGGGGTGAAGGGAGTGTGGGGAATCTTTGACTGAACTTGTATATGTATTAGGCCTCAGTTTTTCAAGACAGTATAGGTAAATATTATAAGTCAGATAGTGAACTGAACCGTAAAAGTCGCCAATGACATTAAAGACACAGCTTATGTGGACCATCTTTCACTTGATTCAAGCCCCCGGGGGCACTATATCATGGAGTTGTAGACTTCGTTGCCTTAAATTGCTTTACCCAACATGATCGGATGATTAAGCATTCTCATCACTGATAGAAGAACACCTGGTTCTCAATAGACTAGCATAGCTGCAGCAGGATTCTTATAGCTATAATGCCTCTAGGTGATTTTGGATTCAAACCTAAATGTATATATTTGGTTTGTTTTCTCTTGTATTTTCCTAGAGAGGGATGTTACCCCTTGAAATGCCAACATTGTCCAGTAGGTGTCATTGGGAGTAAAGGGCACCATATGCACAAGTGAATCCAAGGTTGGGGGTTATTTCATGTTTCCAATAGGTATTTCATGGTTCCTTTTGGTTTCGGAGGCTTCAACAGTAAAGAGCTGACATGAGCCCTTTAACAGTTTGGACTGCTGGTTTGCATTCTATCTGTCTATGTTTTCTTTAGAGCTGACAAAATGTTACCAAAATTGACAAGTCTGGCTTCTAGGACGATTTAGTATGTTTCAAAAACTCACTTCATTTTCGTATAACTCCCAAAACATGTAAATCAATTCTATCAAACATTTCAAAGTTTTCAAATGAGATATCAACGCAATGTCAAAATCGGAGTCTTCGGACAATCCCTCCCACCACGGCTGTATAGAAACCAAGAGCTAAACAAAAATCACATTTCGCTGAAATGTATCTGGAAAGTGTTGATTCATCGATGCCCAGTTGGCAGAGGATCAGGGCAAACTGCGCTCACTCGCTCCCATGTACACAGCAATGGAAACATCCACTCACCCAGCCCTTGGCACAGGACACTTGCCGAAGAGAGGTCTGTTACTTCCAAAGACAGGATGAGGCCTCAGAACACCTGGAGGCAGGAGACGGCAAATCAGGGAATGGAAGCCAGTGCAGGGTCTGACCCCTGGTGATGGAGAAGCAAAGGTGAAACTCTGTTTAACTTGGATGCACACTCTCAAGCAGACAGGAGACGTGGGATTGAAGGTGATGCGCTGAGTGTTAGAAGAGTGCACAGCAGATGCTTGGCTGACAGAACTCAAAGAAACCAGCGCAAAATATCCCCACAGTTGATTCTGAGACCAAGATCCGAGCTGCCAAATTTGAGGCAGCAGAGGCAGCGGTCAGTGAGGGATAGGGCTACGGATGATGGCACACGCTGAGTCTCAGGGATCTGGAGTGCGTTGTGGGATGAGGTGGGTCCTATCAAGGGAGCAAACCAACCTGTGACTTCAGACATAAAGCAGCCATACTGGCGAATGCGGTTGAGATAATCGACATGTCCCATGGCCACACCCAGTGCATCTGCAGGACCAGGGACCAATTTGGCATGTTGCCAATAGAGCACGTGTGGGGCTGAATCAGAGATATCATGCATCTGGTCTGAGGGATCCAGGGGGCCTTGGGTTTGAAATCAGAATATAAAGCCATAGGATCTGCTACTTTCATAACCTGGGCTGGGATTATGGATTGTTTTGAGGCACAGGATGCGCAACATCTCTGTGGTTGCCTTCGTGTACCCGTGTCACAAGGATGAGAGGACAAAGAAGAGTGGTCCTAGTCCACAGCATGAGAAGTGGGAGCATATCCTTCAGCATTATCTCCCAAAAGCGGATGCTACATTTTGGATGGCACCGGCACGTTACGGCAACGAGGACACCAAGGTCGGTCTGCGGGATCATTCCAGCAGGCCCTGATGTGTGACATCCATAGATATGCTTCCACTGCTGTTTCTGTATACACAGAAGTTTTGGGAAGATCTGGTTTAATTGGGAAATTCCCGTGGCACTACAAAGCACAAGCGCACTCTCAGTTTGCTGTTTTGGAAACACTCCAAATTGACATAGAGCAGAATGCACAGCTGAGAAACTTTAGAAGCCTCATTTCCACACGAGGAAGTGTCCTGTGCACTTTCACCTTTGAGAGATATGCGAAATCAAAATGAGGTTATGCTAATCGAAATACTACGGGGTTTTCATCACAACTAAGGCAGCACCAGCAATTGGAGATATACCAGACAACACACACAGGAACAAGACATGGCATCAATGTCTAGGAGAATTTGTCCTCACAGAAATCCCATGGAATTGCATAGAGCCAACGGTCTAAAATTTTAACTTAACAAAGCCCTAGAAATTTACATTAGATACCTGATATTACCTGACCAGGAGATATGAAGAAGTACAGTAAAAAAAATAGGATGTACCATTTTCAGTTCCAAAGAGATTGAAGGCCCAAAAGATAAGCTTTCAAACAACTAGACTGCAAAACGCTATCCAGAGAAAGTATTGAAAACGGAGTTGAGGGAAACAGTGAAGAAAAACAGTGTCTCAGAATCACAAAAGGCAGAATACCAGAAAAGGGGAAGAGAAAGTCGAACGATGAGCCAAACAATATTAGAAAACTCAATGTATTTGATAATATCATGGATAAACTTCAGTCCTAAGCAGACTAGATAATGCAGAGGGACGCGTGAATGACTGTGAAGACAGGGGAACAGAAATCCCTCGGTCAGAAGCAGACATAGGAAAGCAAGTGCAAAAGAAAGAAAACATTGCTGTTGAATCCTGGGGTAAGACAAGGCATGAAAGACTAGGATTCATAAGAGTCCCAGATGGAAAAGAAAGAGATAAAGAAACAAAAAATGTCTGAAAAGTTATCTGCAGAAAAATCAGACTGAAACATGCTGAAAGCCAAGAAAGAATCATCTATGCGAATTCAGGAAGTACACAGCGTCCAAAGGAGGTGGAATCCCAATAGACATAGCAGCAGCTGTTTGATTCAAATCAACAAAGTTCATGAGCATCCCAGTGACTTAAAATGCGCCTGGAGGAAAGCAACATAGTCACAAGAGAACCTCCAGAGGGGTTCCAGCTGATATCTCGGCAGCAATCGTACAGGACATGGAGTTGTGCCAGGAAATAGACAATATCCTGAATGGCCAAATGCTGCCATCTAGGGAAGCCTATGCCACATGACCTCTGTTTCTAATAACGGCAGAGCTAGTGAATTCCACAGACCGGCAAATCTTAAAAGAATCCATCAGTTCGAGAAAAAAGAAAATAATTCAGCATTTCGATTCTTATCCTAAAAGGCAGGATGAGAATTCTCCCCTGAATAGAAAAGCAGCAAGATGAAATGGAAAGAAGAAAACCATTATTGGAAATGCAAGAGGAGAATGAGTGGCAAAGAAGAAACAAGAACAAGGCAAGGAGGACATCAAAACCCTAAAGATGGGGGAGGGAAGCAGGAAATCATAGGTGATTGGAAGCACTATCTTAAGTGAATCAGCATATATGACTCTCTGTTTGAAGCGAACGGAGAGATGCATGGCCTGACGTGTTTGCCAAACAAACGAGAAGCAGACCAACAAAGAATCCAACAAACAAACTAGCACCAAAAGGGTACGGTTGGCTGACATATGCCAAGGGAATCATGATTTTTCAAAAGAAAATACTCAAAGTGATATCAAGGATCATTCAGCAGGCATCGACCCAGTTTCGCAGCTTGCATGTACTCAGCACATTGTATTCGGAAATCAGAGTCGTGAATATATATTCATAATTATTGACACAAAAGATCATAGTATGACCTACCCCAAATGCCGATTTGGAGTCCAGTGGATTCCTAGTCCTTGATATAGACTTGCAAGTCTTCCAACAGAATGAATGAATGACATATTGTACCCTACGTGGAGAAGAAATGGCATAAGCCTATAACAAAGACAAGTAGCTCTGCAAAAGTGATCTAAGTGCAAAAGAGACAGACAGTAAAATGAACATTGCGGTTGGTTTCATTTCTAGGAATTTCAGCCCCCATGGAACCAATGGATTCATGTCCTGAGAGTGCGGGTTTTTCAACAGAAATCAACAGACGGATATGTATTCCGGGTGTATGCATATTACAGGAACATATGTTTCCTTTAGTGGTTCTCTGTGTACTGTGAACTGTTAGAAAGTTTAATGACGTGTGAAACCACCAACTGAAAATGGACACGCTTCCTTCTTTTGGCACTGTGCATACAGATCTGAACAAAAGGAAAGAGGGAAGAACAAAGGCCCATGGGACTATAGTGGGAAGAATCACATTTACCTTAGGAACCTCTGGTCGGATGCAGCCCCTCCCCCAACACTGACAAGATGCAGCAGCCATTGGGGAAGGCCGTTACCGGTTGGATTCCAGGTGGAATGTTGGTGTGTACCACGAGGCTTGTTGTGGCTGGTGGATCCTAAGTAACCAGGCAGAGTTCTGTGGGTGGATCAGTGTGATAAGGGTGCTGCCGCCCTCTGTGGGGCTTGGCTTAGGTCTTTGTTCCGGGAAACTGTGTAAGTTCGAGATACTGCTGCTGCCCAAAGACCTGAATTCACGGGTCAGTTTCCAGAATCTGAAAGGGCAGGCAGTGGAAGATCTGCCTGTCATCAGCTTAATGGTGAGGCTGCGAGGTTCTTTCAGACTTGCTCAGTCCCGGTGGAGTCGACTTTATGGGAGACACCAAGAGAAGCTGGCCGAAAATCTGGCTGCACGGATTGAGGAGAGATGCGAACACATTGATGAGAGACATTCTGCTACAATGGAGAATACTGGCCTGGACACAGCTGTAGAGGATACCAGGCTCGCAAGACATTCATGAGACATATTGAACCTCGCTGATACTGGCAGAAACATACGGAGTGCCAACGTGCACTTGAGGAAGTTCCTCGATTCTCTGCTCCAAGTACGGGTCCAAGATCCCTGACGTCTGAAAGAGAAGAGATGGCAGAGATGATCAAAACGCTCATGTTCTTGGAAGAGGTCGTGAGTATCCACACATCCCAAGGGGCATTTCCAAGCCACTCAGACCAAAATGCACCAAACCCAGGTAAGCCTTTTTCCCAGGTTTGGGCCTAGCTATCAAGCACATGCTCTTCCCTCCCCTCCACTCAGGCATCCACTTGGAAGAATCAGTACCTGAGCTGCAATGAAGCCAGTACGAGAAGAGCAAGCCCCTCCTAGGATCAGAGTTCCTCCAGCTTCACACTCTGTGAACAACAGTGAACTCCTAAAGGTCAAAGAGTCTCGACTGAAATAGTTAGGAATTGAATACTTAGCTCACACAAAGAAACGATGGCCTTCCACTAGATTCAGAAAATGCTGGGTTTATGTCTTCTCTGGGGTGAAGGGAGTGTGGTAAGTGACGGAAATCTTTGACTGAACTTGAATATGTATTAGGCCTCAGTTTTTCAAGACAGTATAGGTACATAGTATAAGTCAGATAGTGAACTGAACCGTAAAAGTCGACAATGACAATAAGACACAGCTTATGTGGACCATCTTTCACTTGATTCAAGCCCCCTGGGGCACTATATCATGGGGTTGTAAACTTGGTTGCGTTAAGTTGCTTTACCCAACATGATCGGATGATTAATCATTCTCATCACTGATAGAAGTACACCTGGTTCTCAATAGCCTAGCATAGCTGCAGCAGGGTTCTCATAGCTATAATGCCTCTAGGTGATTTTGGATTCAAACCTAAATGTATATATTTGGTTTGTTTTCTCTTGTATTTTCATAGAGGGGGATGTTACCCCTTGAAATGCCAACATTGGCCAGTGGGTGTCATTGGGAGTAAAGGGCACCACATGCACAAGTGAATCCAAAGTTGGGGGTTATTTCATGTTTCCAATAGGTATTTCATGGTTCCTGTTGGTTTCGGAGGCTTCAACAGTAAACAGCTGACATGAGTCCTTTAAAAGTTTGGACTGCTAGTTTTCATTCTATCTGTCTATGTTTTCCTTAGAGCTGACAAAATGTTACCAAAATTGACATGTCTGGCTTCTAGGTCGATTTAGTATGATTCAAAAACTAACTTCATTTTCGTATAACTCCCAAAACCTGTAAATCAATTCTATTAAACTTTTTAAAGACTGCAAATGGGATATCAACACAATGTCAAAATCGGAGTCTTCGGACAATCCCTCCCGCCACAGCTTTATAGAATCCAAGAGCTTAACAAAAATCACATTTCTATGAAATGTATCTGGAAAGTGTTGATTCATCGATGCCCAGTTGGCAGAGAAGCAGGGCAACCTGCATTCACTCGCTCCCATGTACACAGCAATGGAAACATCCACTCACCCAGCCCTTGGCACAGGACACTTGCCGAAAAGAGGTCTGTTATTTCCAAAGACAGGATGAGGCCTCAGAACACCTGGAGGCAGGAGACGGCAAATCAGGGAATGGAAGCCAGTGCAGGGTCTGACCCCTGGTGATGGAGCAGCAAAGGTGAAACTCTGTTTAACTTGGACGCACACTCTCAAGCAGACAGGAGACATGGGATTGAAGGTGATGCGCTGAGTGTTAGAAGAGTGCACAGCAGATGCTTGGCTGACAGAACTCAAAGAAACCAGCGCAAAATATCCCCACAGTTGATTCTGAGACCAAGATCCGAGCTGCCAAATTTGAGGCAGCAGAGGCAGCGGTCAGTGAGGGATAGGGCTACGCATGATGGCACACGCTGAGTCTCAGGGATCTGGAGTGCGTTGTGGGATGTGGTGGGTCCTATCAAGAGAGCAAACCGACCTGTGACCCCAATGATAAAGCAACCACACTGGCGAACGTGGTTGAGATTATTGATATGTCCCATGGCCACACCCAGTGCATCTGCAGGACCAGGGACCAATTTGGCATGTGGTCAATAGAGCACGTGTGGGGCTGAATCAGAGATATCATGCATCTGGTCTGAGGGATCCAGGGGTCTTTGGGTTTGAAATCAGAATGTAAAGCCTTAGGATCTGCTACTTTCATAACCTGGGCTGGGATTATGGTTTGGTTTGAGGCACAGGATGCGCAAAAGCTTTGTGGTTGCCTTCGTGCACCCGTGTCACAAGGATGAGAGGGCAAGGAATAGTGGTCCAAGTCCACAGCATGAGAACAGGAAGCATTCCCTTCAGCATTATCTCCCCAAAGCAGATGCTACCTTTTGGATGGCACAGGCACGGTACGGCACCGAGGCCACCAAGGTCGGTCTGCGGGATCATTCCAGCAGGCCCTGATATGTGACATCCATAGATATGCTTCCACTGGTGTTTCTGTAGACACAGAAGCTTTGGGAAATACTGGTTACTTTGGGACATTACCTTGGTACTACAAAGCACAAGCGCACTCTCAGTTTGCTGTTTTGGAAACACTCCAAGTTGACATAGAGCAGAATTCAGACCTGAGAACTTTTAGGAGCTTCATTTCCAAACGAGGAAGTGTCCAGTGCACTTTCACCTTTGCGAGATAAGCGTAATCAAAATGAGGTTATGCTAATCGAAATACTACTGGGTGTTCATCAAAACAAAGGCAACACCAGCAATTGGAGATATACCAGAAAACACAAACAGGAACAGGACATGGCATCAATGTCTAGGAGAAATTGTCCTCACAGAAATCCCATGGAATTGCGTAGAGCCAAGTGTCTAAAATTTTCACTTAACAAGTCCCTAGAAGTCTACATTTGATACCTGATATTACCTGACCAGTAGATATGAAGAAGTACAGTAAAAGAATTAGGAAGTACCATTTTCAGTTCCAAAGGGATTGAAGGCCCAAAAGATAAGCTTTCAAACAACTAGACTGCAAAACGCTATCCAGAGCAAGTATTGAATACGGAGGTGAGGAAAACACTGAAGAACAACAGTGTCTCAGAATCACAAAAGGCAGATTACCAGAAAAGGGGAAGAGAAAGTCGAACGATGAGCCAAATAATATCAGAAAACTCAATGGATGAGATAATATCATGGCTAAACTTCAGTCCTAAGCAGACTAGATAATGCAGAGGGACGCGTGAATGACTGTGAAGACAGGGGAACAGAAATCCCTCGGTCAGAAACAGACATAGGAAAGCAAGGGCAAACCAAAGAAAACATTGCTGTTGAATCCTGGGGTAAGACAAGGCATGAAAGACTAGGATTCATAAGAGTCCCAGATGGAAAAGAAAGAGATAAAGAAACAAAAAATGTCTGAAAAGTTATCTGCAGAAAAATCAGACTGAAACATGCTGAAAGCCAAGAAAGAATCATCTATGCGAATTCAGGAAGTACACAGCGTCCAAAGTAGGTGGAATCCCATTAGACATAGCAGCAGCTGTTTGATTCAAATCAACAAAGTTCATGAGCATCCCAGTGACTTAAAATGCGCCTGGAGGAAAGCAACATAGTCACAAGGGAACCTCCAGAGGGGTTCCAGCTGATATCTCGGCAGCAATCGTGCAGGAAATGGAGTTGTGTCAGGAAATAGACAATATCCTGAATGGCCAAATGCTGCCATCTAGGGAAGCCTATGCCACATGACCTCTGTTTCTAATAACGGCAGAGCTAGTGAATTCCACAGACCGGCAAATCTTAAAAGAATTCATCAGTTCGAGGAAAAAGAAAATAATTCAGCAGTTCGATACTTATCCTAAAAGGCAGGATGAGAATACTCCCCTGAATAGAAAAGCAGCAAGATGAAATGGAAAGAAGAAAACCATTATTGGAAATGCAAGAGGAGAATGAGTGGCAAAGAAGAAACAAGAACAAGGCAAGGAGGACATCAAAACCCTAAAGATGGGGGAGGGAAGCAGGAAATCATAGGTAATTGGAAGCACTATCTTAAGTGAATCAGCTTATATGACTCTCTGTTTGAAGCGACCGGAAAGATGCATGGCCTGACGTGTTTGCCAAACAAACGAGAAGCAGACAAACAAAGAATCCAACAAACAAACTAGCAACAAAAGGGTACGGTTGGCTGACATATACCAAGGGAACCATGATTATTCAAAAGAAAATACTCAAGGTGATGTCAAGGATCATTCAGCAGGCATCGACCCAGTTTAGCTGCTTGCATGTACTCAGCACACTTGTATTCGCCAATCGGAGGCGTGAATTTATATTCATAAGTATTGATTCAAAAGATCATAGTATGACCTACCCCAAATGCCGATTTGGAGTCCAGTGGATTCCTAGTCCTTGATATAGACTTGCAAGTCTTCCAACAGAATGAATGAATGACATATTGTACCCTATGTGGAGAAGAAATGGCATAAGCCTATAACAAAGACAAGTAGCTCTGCAAAAGTGATCTAAGTGCAAAAGAGACAGACAGTAAAATGCACACTGCGGTTGGTTTCATTTCTAGCAATTTCAGCCCCCATGGAACCAATGGATTCATGTCCTGAGAGTGCGGGTTTTTCAACAGAAATCAACAGACGGATATGTATTCCGGATGTACGCATATTACAGGAACATATGTTTCCTTTAGTGGGTCTCTGTGTACTGTGAACTGTTAGAAAGTTTAATGACGTGTGAATCCATCAACTGAAAATGGACACGCTTCCTTCTTTTGGCACTGTGCATACAGATCTGAACAAAAGGAAAGAGGGAAGAACAAAGGCCCATGGGACTATAGTGGGAAGAATCACATTTACCTTAGGAACCTCTGGTCGGATGCAGCCCCTCCCCCAACACTGACAAGATGCAGCAGCCATTGGGGAAGGCCGTTACCGGTTGGATTCCAGGTGGAATGTTGGTGTGTACCGCGAGGCTTGTTGTGGCTGGTGGATCCTTAGTAACCGGGCAGAGTTCTGTGGGTGGATCAGTGTGATGGGGGTGCTGCCGCCCTCTGTGGGCATTGGCTTAGGTCTTTGTCCGGGAAACTGTGTAAGTTCGAGACACTGTTGCTGCCCAAAGACCTGAGTTCACGGGTCAGTTTCCAGAACTTTTCAGAGCAGACAGTGGAAGATCTGCCTGTCTTCAGCTTATTGGTGAGGCTGCGAGGTTCTTTCAGACTTGCTCAGTCCCGGTGGAGTCGACTTTATGGGAGACACCAAGAGAAGCTGGCCGAAAAGCTGGCTGCACGGATTGAGGAGAGATGCGAACACATTGATGAGAGACGTTCTGCTACAATGGAGAATACTGGCCTGGACACAGCTGTAGAGGATACCAGGCTCACAAGACATTCATGAGACATATTGAACCTCGCTGATACTGGCAGAAACATACGGAGTGCCAACGTGGACTTGAGGAAGTTCCTCGATTCTCTGCTCCAAGTACGGGTCCAAGATCCCTGACGTCTGAATGAGAAGAGATGGCAGAGATGATCAAAACGCTCATGTTCTTGGAAGAGGTCGTGACAATCCACACGTCCCAAGGGGCATTTCCAAGCCACTCAGACCAAAATGCACCAAGCCCAGGTAAGCCTTTTTCCCAGGTTTGGGCCTAGCTATCAAGCACTTGCTCTTCCCTCCCCTCCACTCAGGCATCCATTTGGAAGGATCAGTACCTGAGCTGCAATGAAGCCAGTACGAGGGGAGCAAGCCCCTCCTAGGATCAGAGTTCCTCCAGCTTCACACTCTGTGAACAACAGTGAACTCCTAAAGGTCAAAGAGTCTCGACTGAAATAGATAGGAATTGAACACTTAGCTCACACAAACAAACGATGGCCTTCTGCTAGATTCAGCAAATGCTGGGTTTATGTTTTCTCTGGGGTGAAGGAAGTGTGGTAAGTGAGGGGAATCTTTGACTGAACTTGTATATGTATTAGGCCTCAGTTTTTCAAGACAGTATAGGTAAATAGTATAAGTCAGATAGTGAACTGAACCGTAAAAGTCGCCAATGACATTAATGACACAGCTTATGTAGACCATCTTTCACTTGATTCAAGCCCCCGGGGGCACTATATCATGGGGTTGTAGACTTGGTTGCATTAAATTGCTTTACCCAACATGATCGGATGTTTAAGCGTTCTCATCACTGATAGAAGAACACCTGGTTCTCAATAGCCTAGCATAGCTGCAGCAGGGTTCTCATAGCTATAATGCCTCTAGGTGATTTTGGATTCAATCCTAATTGTATATATTTGGTTTGTTTTCTCTTGAATTTTCCTAGAGAGGTATGTTACCCCTTGAAATGCCAACATTGGCCAGTAGGTGTCATTGGGAGTAAAGTGCACCACATGCACAAGTGAATCCAAGGTTGTGGGTTATTTCATGTTTCCAATAGGTATTTCATGGTTCCTGTTGGTTTCGGAGGCTTCAACAGTAAAGAGCTGACATGAGCCCTTTAACAGTTTGGACTGCTAGTTTTCATTCTATCTGTCTAGGTTTTCCTTAGAGCTGAAAAAATGTTAACAAAATTGACATGTCTGGCTTCTAGGTCGATTTAGTATGTTTCAAAAACTAACTTCATTTTTGTATAACTCCCAAAACATGTAAATCAATTCTATTAAACTTTTTAAAGACTGCAAATGGGATATCAACACAATGTCAAAATCGGAGTCTTCGGACAATCCCTCCCACCACGGCTGTATAGAAACCAAGAGCTAAACAAAAATCACATTTCTGTGAAATGTATCTGAAAAGTGTTGATTCATCGATGCCCAGTTGGCAGAGAAACAGGGCAACCTGCGCTCACTCGCTCCCATGTACATAGCAATGGAAACATCCACTCACCCAGCCCTTGGCACAGGACACTTGCCGAAGAGAGGTCTGTTATTTCCAAAGACAGGATGAGGCCTCAGAACACCTGGAGGCAGGAGACGGCAAATCAGGGAAGCCAGTGCAGGATCTGACCCCTGGTAATGGAGCAGCAAAGGTGAAACTCTGTTTAACTTGGACGCACACTCTCAAGCAGACAGGAGACATGGGATTGAAGGTGTTGCGCTGAGTGTTAGAAGAGTGCACAGCAGATGCTTGGCTGACAGAACTCAAAGAAACCAGCGCAAAATATCCCCACATTTGATTCTGAGACCAAGATCCGAGCTGCCAAATTTGAGGCAGCAGAGGCAGCGTTCAGTGAGGGATAGGGCTACGGATGATGGCACAGTCTGAGTCTCAGGGATCTGGAGTGTGTTGTGGGATGTGTTGTGTCCTATCAACAGAGCAAACCGACCTGTGGCCCCAATGAGAATGCAACTACCCTGGCACACACGGTTGAGATTTTCGATTAATTCCCATGGCCACACCCAGTGCATCTGCAGGACCAGGGACCAATTTGGCATGTTGCCAATAGAGCACGTGTGGGGCTGAATTAGAGATATCATTCATTTGGTGTGAGGGATCCAGGGGGCCTTGGGTTTGAAATCAAAATAAAAATCCTTAGGTTCTGCTACATCCATAACCTGGGCTGGGATTATGGTTTGGTTTGAGGCACAGGATGCGCAACAGCTCTGTCATTGCCTTAGTGCACCCGTGCCACAATGATGAGAGGGCAAGGAAGAGTTGTACAAGTCCACAGCGTTAATAAATGAAGCATTACCTTCACAATTATCTCCCAAAATCAGCTGCTATATTTGAATGCCACTGACACTTTACAGCACCGAGGACACCATGGTTGATTTTCGGGACCATTCCAGCAGGTCCTGATTAATGACATCCATAGATAAGCTTCCAATATTTTTTGTGTCGACAGAGAAATTCTGGGAAGGACTTTTTACATTGGGACATTCCCATGGCACTAAGAAGCATAAGCGCACTGTCAGTTTGCTGTTTTGGAAGCACACCAAAATGACATAAAGCTGAATGCAGAGCTGAGAAACTTTAGAAGCTTCATTTCCACAAGAGGAAGTGTCCTGTGCACTTTCAGAATTATGAGATAAGCGTAATAAAATTAGGTTATATTAATTGAATTAGTATGGGGTGTTCATCACAACAAAGTCAACACCAGCAATTGGAGATATACCAGAAAACACACACAGGAACAGGACATGGCATCAATGTCTAGGAGAAATTGTCCTCACAGAAATCCCATGGAATTGCATGGAACGAAGTGTCTAAAATTTTCACTTAACAAATCCCTAGAAGTCTACATTAGATACCTGATATTACCTGACCAGTAGATATGAAGAAGTACAGTAAAAGAAACAGGAATTACAATTTTCAATTCCAAAGAGATTGAAGGCCCAAAAGATAAGCTTTCAAACAACTAGACTACAAAATTATACCAGAGCATGTATTGAAAACGGATATGAGGGAAACACTGAAGCACAACAGTGTCTCAGAATCACTAAAGGCAGAATACCAGAAAAGGGGAAGAGAAAGTCTAAAGACGAGCTAAATAATATCAGATAACTCAATGGATGGGATAATATCAGGACTAAAATTCAGTCCTAAGCAGACTAGATAATGCAGATGGATGCGTGAATGACT
>NW_027329028.1:0-28362 GCF_048564905.1 Vicugna pacos | reverse complement strand
GAAACATTTTTCTTACCATTCAGGGTCATCATAAGCCCACCTCACACCTCCCACCTTTAAATGCAGGAGCACAGGTAGGGCCCGACCTTTGCTGTCTCTGTGTCATCACAGTGAGACAGGATGGAAGGGGGAAGAGCACAGCCATTCAAGGAAGGCCACAGCAATTAACATCAAAATGTTAAAGGATTCAAACCCCAATAGGCCTTGAGGCTCAGGATGAAGAGATTTCACTTCTAGCAGATCTTGAGCTTCAGTAAACATCCATTGTAATAGTAACTTGGTGAATAACATGCCCCAGGCAACATGGCAGTCCCAATGCTAGCCACAAAAGGTCAAAGGGTGGGAAATGGCCAACTCCCTGGGAATCCTAGCCCCTTGCCCTAAGGCTGGTCCTTCTACTTATTAGCATATGAAACCACCAAGCCCAAGAAAACAAGCAACACAGCGCCACCTCGCGGTCACCACTCTCTCTCCCTCTTTGGGGAAGGCCCACAATGTGTGGAGTGTGTACCTACTTCTAATATGAGCATCAAACCCCCACACCTCGTGAAGTTTCTCTTGCCTATCAATGTATCTCTCTGAATAAATCTACCTTTACTCAACACTGGCTTGCTCTTGAATTCTTTACTGCATGAAGTTAAGGAACAAAATCTGGTGGGGCACATCCCAGGGGCTCAATGAAAGCCTGGGACACAGCCCTTCTCATGCTGAACGTTTTTTATTCTTGTATCAACAGGACTGGGCTGTGAAGGGAGGTCTGAGGCCACAGCTAAGGGACAGAAGCAGCCTCCAGGGCTCCAATTGGTGGGCAGTCTCTCCCCCAGCATGGGTCTTGGGGTCTGCCCGGTTCTCTGTGTTTCTCTGTTGTGCTGACTCCCCAGCCAGACAGCGTACTCCTAGGCTTGTCCCCACAAAACCCTTCTCTCCAAAATACAAGCACATCATTTCACAATTCTCTTGTTCAACAAGGAAATGTTCAGCCCACTTTTTTTCCTCCCCAATAAAGTACCCAACTGTCCTCGCTCCCATCACACTATTTTCTTTGTGAGAACTCTGCACTCGCCACACCCCATCCTGAACACAGGTGCCTTACTGGCTGTGATTGAGATGTTTCTTTCTTACACAGCAAGCGTCCTTTCACTTTCCCCTTGTTACCTTAAAAAAGCATTTCCTGAGTCACTCACCCCTCTGATTCTGAACTAACAAAGTGCTGAGTTTGCAGTCACTATATGCATACATCCCAGTTTTGGCTAGGTTTCCACCACAAGATCTTCATTAAGGAGCTGCATCAAGAAGTTTAAAGAGGCTATTCTTACATCTGAGTGGAGGAGCCTCCAAAAATTTGAATGGCTTTGAAGAGAGAGTTAACCAGGGACAAAGAAGTTGCAGGTCCTAGTCAAAAGTGTCATGAGGCAAAATGTTCTCCCAAGACTCAGTGTGGCTTATGAACACGGAGTCGGCGGGGAGGAGGTGACAGGCAGTGAGTAGGGTGAGTGATACAGGTTACGCTCCCCCAGCTGGGGAAGAAAAGGTTTTTTCCAGTTTTCCAAACAATTTCTTACTACCTTTTTCTATTATTGTCACATACTATTTCCAACGAATTAAGCATATCAATGTCAGTCATTTGGGCCACTTGGGAGAAGCTACACGATGCCATTCACAGGGCTGGGACATGACAGCCACACCAGTCTAGATTGAAAGAACAGTCGGGGTATTTGCAAAGTAATCACGGGCATGCAGCAAACTCCCCAGCTTCAATGACCTCATCTCAATGCTGGGGCCAATAAAACTACCAAGCAAAGTGCGTGATGATTATGGCCAACATCTGTTTATTAGTTAAGTGCCCGAGACCACTGTCGCTTAATGGGGAATGAGTAAGATCAACGAGGCCCTGTCTAGCTGGCCACACGCGCCCTGCCTTCCTGCCTTGGTGCAGCAGCAGAGCTTGTTTAGCTGAGATGAACACCCCCAGAGCAGCCCAGACGGGAAAGCTCCCAGCTCTGCACGGCGAGACATGTTCCTTTCCTTCTCAGAGCTGATCACAATTTGCTGTCGTCTGTTTTTATGTTTATCCCTTTTGTAACTGTCTCTCCTTCGGAGTTTTTGCTCAAGCAGCACAGGGCCAGATGTGTCTTGCGGCCTGCCGGATATTCTGGGCAGGGAAACAGCCGACTCCATATCTGGCTCTGGTGCTGAACAGAGAGGGCAGAAGGCCCAGGGGCCCATGCTGAACCGAGGCCCCTGCACCCAAAATTATGGTCTGATTTTGGGCAAATTATACAGTCTTTTTACCATGAGATTCCTCATCTGTCCATGAAAATAACTGTCCATGGCACATAGAATTACAAGGATTATAGGAAATCACCAAATTCATAACCTAGCCAAGGGGCTGCAAGTGCATCCTCAACAGACAAATGCTGCCTTTACAGCTCTGACACATGCTAAACGGGCGGCCCCACCACAGTGAACACTGCTAAGTGCCAGTGGGTTAAGTGCTTCATGTGTGCTATAATACTCTTTAGATCTTACAACAATCCCAGGGTGAAACGAATATTATGCCCATTTCACAGATTCACCAACAGGTTAAGAGATTTTGAATTCTATTCCAAGGCCCTATGGTGAAGAAATGGCAATTTAAACCGGAATCTGGGCCCAGGCCTTGGCTCCATCTCTCTCCAATCCACCTGACCACTTGCCTTTGAATTCCACCTCTCCAATACACAAGTTTCAGCCGGCCAGCTCTTAAATGCAATTTGTGCAGTTTGTCAATGTTGGTTAATTACCATAAACTGTTCTCAGAAACCACTACAGTAAAGAAAGGTGGACGTAAGGAATTCTGCATTGCGTTCTCCTGCAATGTGCAGGATCCCTTTCCTACACCTCCAAATCCAAGTGTATGCTTCCTCCCTGTTTATGTTTGCACACGGCTTATTAAAGCAGAAGGTACCTGCAGTAATTCCATCTCGGTTGCTTTCCAAGGTTGCAGATTATCCATAATCAGTCTGTGAACGAAAATACTACAATGTGAATGAGAATACTGCAACCATGACAGTAAACAAAGAATACTGAAACCAAGTAATTAAAGGCTGCCGCCACCCCCCAGCTAGGACAGGCCTGCAGCTCAGCTGCTACAGCAACTCACAATGGTGTCATCTGAGCAGACTCAGAATAAGAGAGGACAGGCTACTGGCCCGAGATAGCTAGGTGCTTGTCTAAAAAATGAATTCAGTGAGTCCAAATATTTGCTTCCTCTCACACATACAAAAGTACTAAATTCTTGAACTTGAGATACCTGGCTTTCTTTAGATAACAAGCAATCTTTTATTGTTCCAACAACCTGGTCTTTGTTGTAAAGCTCCTATATATCCTAGCTCTGCCTCAACCTCTTGGGAGCAGTCCCTCAGAGAGTTCTGACAGGCTGTCATCCCGGCTCGAGTCTTCCCGCCAAATGAAACATAACTCTTAACTTTTAGGCTGCACATGTATTTCAGTCAACAGTTTTGGACACCATGAAGCACCACAGCAGATTTCTCTCCACCTGAACTCTCCAAGTAACCGGAGCCTTGGTACCAGCAGTGGCCCTTTGTGCCCATCCACCTCCTCGGGGAGTCCAGATGAATTTGGGTGAGTCTCTCTAGGTTCTCGGATCTCACATATTGGTTGATGATCCTAAGTTTTGTCTGGCGGTGTATCCAGGTACGTGGCCATCCAGTTGAAAGAAACTGAGGTGAATTACCCACCCAGTGGAGACATATTGGGTGGGGCCTGGTTGAAAGATAACAGGAAATATCCACCTTGAGGATATGTCCAAAGTGGGGCTGGTGGAAACATATGAGGAAAATACTCACCCAGTGGAGACATCCTGAGTGAGTGCAAGTTGAAAGACACTGGGTTCAGGACTGAGTGGTTAGGTAAGAGTCTGGTCTAATATTTTCCCTCAATTTGGTTACCTCCATTGAATTTTTCAGGATAAAAGTAAATCTCTTATGAGGAAACTTTCAACTCCAAAATTCGGACCATCCTCCTGGCTGGTAACAGCTTTCTCGGGTGACAGAGAATCTTCCAGGAGTGGTAGACACAAAGACTTCATGACACAGAGTTGTCCCTGTGGGAAATCTTACTAGCAAATTTATTCTGAGAACCCGACCTTACAATGGGAATAGAACTTTCAAAAAAAAAAAAATAAAAGAACAGAAAAGAAAAGAAAAAGAAATGACAGATTGCCAGTCTCCAACTATTACCCCAGCCAGGTTTATGTACATACAAAATTTACAACATTAATTGGGAATAAGAAAAAAAAAAAACTCACTCTGAAAATAACTAACCAGGCCTGATAAAAACATTTTTTGTAATTCTGAACTTATAAAAACAAAATCCCCTTTAGGGGTAACTTGGATTTCTCTTCTGTGTCCTTGAAATGTAAATGTTTTATCTTTCTCTGGGTGTTTTAAGTGTGTGTATGTATGTATATGTATGTTTAGTTTATTTTTTGAAGGAAACCTTGGACTCCACCATACAAAAGTTTCAAGTATTGTGTACATATGGTGGCCACGCAAATAAATTGGGATTCTAAGCAATCTTTGATTGTACCAATTTTTCAGATATTTTTGCCATCTTAAACGTTGCTGCATCAGCCTGGACCACAAAGGCTTTCAGCTTTTGGAGAGTAAACCTTTGAATTTTATTTAGGCAACACCCCGACTCTCATGTGGAAGTGCCTCTTCATCTTATTGGTTTAAATCACTATATATATATTATATTTGTATATAAATTGACAGCCATATGATGGATTTTTTAATTTGGAAAAACTTTTTAATTGGTGAAAGTTTAAAGAGATCTCATTATAAACAGTTGTTTTATGGTTTCTATTAAAATCAAGTTTAAATGTAGAAAAATATATCTAATGGTTAACCTAAGAACTTAGTTAAAATAATAAAACTGGTTTGAAAAGCTACGTTTGTGTTTTCCTTTCTGATAAATGTTTCTAGATATGCTAATAAAAACTTAGAATAATTAATGTTAATTAGGTTGAATAACTGGAAAAATGATTGTAAAAAATGTCGAAAAAAAAAATAAGTGGCTTATCCCAAAAGGATAAATATTTTTATATGGTTATTTTGAATCAAATAAATAAAATGGACAATTTTTGGATTTACATACAGGGTTTTGATACTACACAACGTAAAGTTAAAAAAAAAAAGGGCCAAAGAGTTCACCTACTCCCCCCCAAGATTAAAGTTCAAACAAGCCCATTTTACTTACCACAGTTTGAAATATATGTATATATAGACTGAAATACTTGATCAATAATTGGGATAACAGACCAGTTAATGAAATTAAAAACTGAGAAGTGCCTAAGCTCTTTGGCTGAATCTTGGGCATCCTAGAGACTTCTATAAAATTATATACAATGCACACACACACAAAAAAAGGTTTCTGGCACTCCTTCTAGAAATAAGAATTATTGATTAAACTTAATAAATATAAAAATTAAAGGTATAAGATTTAATAAAATTGAGATAAAAGTTTGTGAAATTGGTATATTTAAATGGTCTTTATACAAAACTTTTGCTTGTGTTGTGGGATACATATGTTTAAGAGGAAAAACACTTCCCCTTCTTGGTATTATAAGGCTAGGCACATATCTGTCCCTCTGAAAATATTAATTGAACAAATTAAAATAAACCAATATAGTTACATAAGCCGTCCAATATAATGTAAAACTAAAAACTAATTTGAGTGGCTAATAAAAAAATACAGGTTTACCCTGGGTTTAACTTATAACACAAGGAAAAGAGATCTTACTAAATGCCTTATGCAAGTTTTGGAAGACATATTTAAGTAAGCCTTAAAGTTTTAAAACATGGAATTCTTTGTTTATAGCTCTTCTCACTGATACAAAAATGCCATTTAAGGAGATAAAATACGGCCTGGGTGAGAGAGCAGTTCTCTGGGGACCTGGAAGACAGTGTCTTTGTCTTGCACATCAGAAATATAAATACAACAAACAGTGACCTAGGACTGAGTCTAATTAGCTCAACGAAATAAACCTTAAGGCCAAGAAATTTTTGGCATATTAGAACTCAGAACTCTGAAGGGTCCTTCAGACATTGTGAAGAAATTTTAACTGTCTGTTTCATAAATAGTAAGCCTTAATGATTTGAGCAAGCAAATTCAGCTTACTCCAACTATTATTATACCTATCTTATAAGCAAGTTTTAAAGTGAAGCTATGAGATCTCTAGCTTTTTTCTGATTATAAGCCTGTGTACACATTATAGAAGTGAGATATTTCTACTGCTAAAGAAAAAAAATTCAAAGTCATAGAGCTCTGCTTAATTGACGTAAAAATATAAGAGCTTTAACATTAAGTATTTTTAAAATAACAACTGAACAAATTGACTTTCAGCGTCATGTGAAATGGAAAATATTCAATATTAAGATAATATTTGATATTGTTTAGTTTAAGTATGTTCTAATTAATATAGACATCTTTAAAGTCATCAATATTATGTATAATACCTTTACTGTACCTAGGTTTAATGAAAGTCAAATAAGATCCTGTTATATCTGTTGCAGATTTGTCAAAAAAAAATAAAAGTAATGTGCTGTGGTAAAATTTTAAGTAAATTAAATGCAAATGAGATGAGAGCTTTGGGTAAATATTTAAAATATATTTTTAAAATGTATGTTTAAGATAATCTCTAAGTGTTTGGTATCTTTAAATTCTAGTGTTGTGCTAAATTAAGTTAAATGACAAGATTTTATTAAATAGCTATGCCATTTTCAGATAAAATAACATTGAAATACGAATTACTTAACATTTAACTTCCTCTTACAGTGAAACTAAAGGTATATAGAAATATTAATAAATGGTTGGTGCCACACTGAAATAGTCTCTATTAGTAAGGGAATGATCTCAGTATCCTAGGAAAGTAATATAAATGCGTAAAGGAAGATATAAGAATGGAATTATATTTTGTTAATGAAAAATAGTGACTTTCTCCTGAACCTGGTTACTTCTGAATAGAAGAAAAATAAGGGACACACTAATATAAGTATAGAAAGCTGTGGAAGGCTTGTGGAAAAGGAACCCTGAGGGAAGAGTTTTGTACATGGTCAGAATTGGCTAAGTTTAGAAACAAATTGGGCAACGTAAATGAATCTTAGAAGTAAGCTGGTACAAGATTAGAATTGTTTTTCTCTCTGTTAAGAGGAAAAAATTTTCTTAAAATGTTAATCCTCCTTCAGTAACAGATTGTAAAACTTCTTATACCACTTAGCTGATCTGTTCTGCCTTTACCTTTGACGTATTTTCTTGTTAATGAATTAGTACTACTTTACAGTGATCTATATGTTTATCTGATCAAGTGTTCTGAAATCTTTCAAAAAGCTCCCCAAATTTAAAATTCTAATTAATTAAATAAAAATTAATTTAATTAATTAAAATTCTTTTAATCTCCAGTTAAGTTTGGGATGCTACAGAAGGCCCCTGAAACATCCCAAAGAGAGATTTTTAACTATAAAGTTTCATTTGGCATTTTAAATAACATGGAATTGTCAAATGAATCATAAAACTTCTAAGGTTATATTGAATGAGACAATATTATTAATATAGATATTGTAGAAATTATATGGACTCCCTAAAATTCTGGTATATCTGAAATGTTACCAGTGATAATTATGGGTATAGTGAACAGATTTCTTTATTGATTATAGTGTAACGGTGTTTAACCATGCTTTTAAATCTTTTGTCATTTATAGACAGTTAATTGTTTTCTTCTGATGGTTTTGCAAAATGCTTTCTCTTCAAGGAGATTTACTGATTCCTTATAAATTTCACACTATAGCACTGAACTAAACTGGGTAAGACATTTTAAAGTTCTAATGAAAACTCTCATTAAAAGAATTAGTTACATGGGACTGATAAACCAGCTGAATATGGTTATAATTTTTGATATTGTTTGAAATACTACTGGCTTTTAACCTGTTTCCCAGACGTAAAGAATCTCTTCTCCTTAAGCTAGTTATGGTTCACAGCAATTTGATAAATTATACCTATGTAATCACACTTGGAACACTTATCTTTTCTCTCTATCTGATCCCTCAAGAGACTAAAAACACTTAGGTCCCCAGTGGCTCTATCAAACAAATTAGGGAGATCATCTCCTAACAGATATAGGAGTATAAAGATATTTTAAGGATTTTAAAGAGAAAAGAATTTACCTAAATCTGTAAGGCAGAAACCCATGGAAAGCCTTGACGTGTCTTTCTTGGCCTTAGCAAACCTTAACATTCTACCCTGAGACTCCGTATTAAAACTTCCAACACAGCCAATTTAAAAAAGCCTATATGATCAAATAATCAGACTTAACTTGTAAAAAATTAATCTTGATTTGGCTATATTTGAGAAAACTGAGGGTAACTTAAGAGAGAAAATAAATTATATTTTAGTGGATATTAAATTCTAGTTTTGTTAATTGAGGTCCATATTTACTAAGACACTTCCCAGATCATTCCTTGCTGTTATGTCACATTACTGTACGGTTTAATTGAATTATGAAAAGGATACCCTAGGTTTGTTTCTGAAGCTCAGAAATCTATCCTTGGGTAAAGTTCCAATGCCCCATGACCTGCAGCCAGGGGATTATACATACTGCAACAGGCATGACTTAAAGAACTGTCTCCAACCTGAATGGAAGGACCCTTTTTCAGGTACTCTTTACCAGACCATACACACCAAAGCTGAAGGAAACGGAGTCTCGGATTCATTTCCTATCTGAAACAGCCCCTGCAGTGCACTGGCCTATCGAGTGCTGCTCACCTTAAAACAATGCCCAAATGGAGAAAAAGCTACCAGACCAGGATGAGAAGAAGACGACATCTGAGCTAGACAGCTGACCCAAGACACCGGACCAGGACTGTATACCAATTACTTTGATAATTTCTCCAACCTTTGATTATGATCTAATCCACTTGTTAAGTTTATGATAAATTACCTATGTCTAGTACTTCTGTGTTACCTTGGTGGGTTTCCCTACTCCAAGGCTCTAATTAGATAGCCCTCAGAAACGTTATTTTAAAAAGAATTTATAGTTCTGTTTAGGCCACTGTTGATCTTACAAGGTGGGAGATTTCAACTGGCCAATTAATACCTGCTCTGACCCTGACCATAAATATGAACTTTCTCATAGGATCAAACTCAGAAACACAAGCAAAATTTTAACCCAAAAATACAACTTCTCGACTATTAAATTCTTACTCGTGACTTTATTAACGTTACTAGCTGTATTACTTATATCCTTTCTATTTTATAAAATTGTTGTCTGTTACATTTCCCAATGTGTAACTAGGCCCACAAGATTGATGATGGCTAAACATCTTGAAGAAACAGATAAAATTTATAACCCTGAATAAAATAAATATAATAGTGTGATTCTAGGTATGGGAATGAGCAAAGATGGTTAAACACTTTCTGTATCATAATAGACTAGTAAGACAGGTGATCCAGAGAACTTTTAGTATCAACAGGGCCTGACAAAAAAAAACTTACACCTTGAATGGCAACTTAGAAGATTCTTCACCTGAACTAGGAATGAGCCATCCTAGCACCGTGGGACAAAATTGGTCATGAAATTTCTCTCAAAATATTGGTCAAATTTAGGACCAAGTGGGAGCACTGTGAATGAAAATACTACAATGTGCATGAAAATACTGCAACCATGACAGTAAACAAAGAATGCTGAATCCGAGTCATCAGCGGCTGCTGCCAACCCCCAGCGAGTACATGCCTACAGCCCGGCCTCTCAGCCACTCACAGTGGTGCCCTCTGAGCAGACTCAGAGTAAGAAAGGACAGGATACTGGCCCTAGATAGCCAGGGGCTTGCCAAAGGAATGAATTCAATGACTCAAATGTTTGCTTCTCACCATACATAGAAAAGCAGTAAATACTTGAACTTGAGATATCTGGTTTTCTTTAGATAACAAGCAATATTTTATTGTTCCAATTACCTGATCTTTGTTGTAAGCTTCTATATATCCTAGCTCCTCCCCTACCTCTTGGGAGCAGTCCCTCAGAGTGATCTGAGAGGCTGTCATCCCGGCTCGAGTCCTCCAGCCAAATAAAACAAAGCCCTTAACATATAGGCTGAACGTTTATTTCAATGTCGTTCCAGAATAGACACAACTCATCAATTCTGTAATGGAACACACTGAATCAGGAACCAAAGCGTGTTTTAGTCCGGAAAATCTCCGGGTTCCTATTTCTTCCTGTCATTATACAATCCCTCTAGAACTCATTAATTTGCTGTCTGCTCCTCTGGCAACAAAACTCGTAGAAGACTCAACTCAGCAGAGCGCCCTGCTGGGGAGAACACCCCGCAGAAGCACTGCAGGCTGCCTGCCCTCCTGCACGCTCTGCTGACCCTTGGTGTCCTCCGTGGAGACCAGGCCAACAGAGCTGTTCCTAACAGCTACAAATTCGCACACGTTAAATAAATCATTTTATTTTATATGATATTTTACGTATATACACATCTCTGAAAACAGCTTTGCAGAAGCTCAAATCTTCAACATCAATCCCCAAAGGCAAATCCGGTCCCCAAGGGGAAACAAGACTTAAGACGACGTTAAGGCCTCCAAAGTCTTCTCAAGGACCGTCAACCAAACTGCCTGCAGGTCTGCAGCTGCAGGCTGTTACATGTCTGCTTTTAAAGCAAGCCCTTCCTGCCCTCGGGTATTACAGTGTCCCTCTATGCCCTCCCGTCTCAGGGTAAAAGCAGCCGTTGCAGAACCTTGCAGGGAAGCACTGACAGGAGTCGACAAAGAGGATCAGAGCTAAGCTAATACTTCTGATGACACGACCTTGTCACTGTGTCACTTTACAGATGAAGATATATATAGAGAGAGGTGGGGTGATATTGCTCAAAGTCACACAGCTAATAAGTGGCAAAGTCTATAACTCTGCTCTTCCCTTCTGCGTGACGCCCCAGCTGGGACGCCCACAGGGTTGTCTCATGCCTGCCTGAACAATCCTCTCCTGTCACTCATAACCCACCACAGGGTCTGACCCTAGCCTGCCTTTTCAGCATCTATTCCCTCCAGTCTCTCAGGAACAAGGCCGTTTGGGCCACTGTATGACTTCCGGCTCCCGGAAACATCAGTGCTCATGCTGGTCTTGCCTGTGCATCCGGCCCGCTGCTCAGAGGCTCTTCCTCCCCTGCAGGAGTACGTTTCCACTCTCCGCAGGGACACCTCCTCAGGGGAGCCCTCTTCTCGCTCTCAGCACGGCAGGGCCACATCCCGAGCTGCCCCATTAAGACAGTGTGCGCCCAGGTCTGTTAATCAGACCAGCAGCATCAGAGCTAGGGATTATGCCCGGGCTACCCTGCAAAACTACTGCCCGCCACACAGCCCCCAGCCAGCAGGTCACCTGGAAGTCACAGCAAGTGCCCCACCCAATCCAGAAGCCTCTTCATTTGCCAGCATCGCTGATGACTGGTTTCCAAACTTTGGTCAGTTTCGCACAAAACAGCACCTTCAACTGTGAAGCAGAGGGTTTCGCTTCTGCTCCCCATCCTTACTGGTAATGTCAAGGAAAACAAAGAGGCCTTTTCTCAACACTTTTATAATGACACCCTCCCACCCACAATACTCATATGCTCAAGAGCTTTGGATCCACGTGATTTTCTTTCCCTTATGATAAGCGGCTCAAAACACTGCGGGATTCCTTCTATTTAGAGGGTATTTGTACACAGTTTATCGGCTTTAATCTGTTTTTGTCTCTCTTCAATATCCCTAGCAGTTGCCACCTCTTACTCCCTTCAGCAGCCTCCCTCCCAACATCTAGTCTAGGAAATCAGCTGTGATGAGGGGCCCTGGGGCAGTCACAGACGATGCAACTAAGGCAAAGAGAGGGTCCATAATTTGCCCGAGAAGATCAGCTTCAACCCCCAACAATGTGTGTCACGTCCCTGTGTTTAACTCTTATGCTAAGCAAGATAACTTTTTGTAGATTATGGTTATAAACAGATGAGGTATAAAAATACATACAAGGACACACATCTACTCTAAGATGCTCACTAACTCCACTATTTTGTTTCTACTTATTTCTATTAAAAAATATTAAGAACCTCTGCAGTCAGTATAGCAAAATGTTACTGGGCTTTAAATCCAGAATATAGAGGTGTTAAATGTGTCATTACTCATACTTATTTGTATGTTCACAATACAAAATTATTTGAAAGTCCCTCTCACCTCCCCCTACTCACTACTGGCTCTCACCTGAGCTCCCAGACCACACATCTAACAACCTTTCACTTTACCCACAGCTGAACTCATCAGTTTTCCCCCAGAACTCCCTCTGCAGCTTTCCCTCCTCAGAGCACAGAAGGACCATCATTTACCTCATTAATCCACCCAGAAACCTGGGCCTTACTCCATCCTGCATTCACAGCCAGCCTTCATCCTTTCCTTTTTACCATCTAAACATGCCTTCAATATGTTCGCTTTTAAACACTGACCGTCCCACCGCTCAAGTGGAAGCCACCAACACTGCCCACCTGGAATCACGAGTCTCCTAAGTGGCCCCACAGCCGCTCTCCCCTACTTGAGACAAATGGGACTGTGCCACTCCCGCGCTTTTTGGACTCTTTTAAGACCCACTCTTCTTAGAAGAAACTCCAAGTTCTTCACCAGGTGAAAGTCTTTGCCATGAAATTGTCACCTCAGGGAGGGCAGGACCCGCCCTCTCCCCTCGGCCCCGCCCTCTGGCAGAGCATCAGCTTGGGAGGACCTGCTGAGCTACACCAACCTGTATTCTAAACCTGGTCTGAGTTCTTAGCAAACTGCTTCACTTATCCATACAATTCCAAGGTAAATTAGAAAGATTTTAGATGTTGAGCTAGACTATTGATTTTGGGATTTTGCACTAGCAACCTGCAAGGACATGTTCTAAAGATTCTGTCTTCTTAAAACCACACCCAGGTTAAAGGAGTATTTGTGGAATGTCTTCGGAGGAAAAGGGACTGTACTTTTACAGGCTTTATGTTTTATAACATGAACAACCCGGACAGGGTCACAAATGGAACCGCCTCACAAGTGACAGAAGACAGGTGAGAGGCACAAAGCAACAGGTTGCAAAGATGGTAAGAGTAAACATGATTCTCCAACCCCCCCAAAAAATTTTTGAAACAACCAAAAATTCTGAATTTTAAAAGTAAAAGAGTATCATATAGAGAAATGAAATAAATAATGCTCTTCATCAGGGTTTCAAGATCTCACTCCAGAGTTTTTAGCAGGCCATACTGAATCCTAGCACAGAAAAATCAAATGGACTTGTAGTGAGAAAGTTCCAGGAAAACTGCAGTAATTCCTCCACTTGTGTAAGGACATACACTCACCTGCTGAAGGTGGATGTAAACCGCATTCTGGATAAATTCGAAAGCTTCCAGGCTCCGCTTCTGGATGCCAAGGACATGGACAGCTTGGAAGCATGCTTCTAACTCAGTCACCGGCATTTTTACACTGCAGGGGAAACGGAGGCACCCAGTCAAGAGCAGAGATGTTCCTGTCGTGTCTCACAGGCCGTGCCTCGGGGATTCAGTGCCCTGCAGCAGCCCGGCCCCAGGCAAGGACCAGCAGCGTTTTCCACCCAAGCAGGAGGGGCACTGTGCTTGAGAAAGCCCATCTCCGATGGGGGCAAGAGGGGCTGGTGGGGTTCAGTGAACCTATAAATGCCCACAGAAATATGCCTGCATTCATTCAAGTGATGCAAACAACTGTAGCAGGCTATTTAACAAAATTTCAATTGTCAGTGGAAATTTTGCCATTCCTTTCCGCTTGTCCCCTGCACTCTGAGACAGGCTTAGGCTCTCTTACACCTGCAGCTCTGTGCAATAGTTATGAAGTCATTTTACTTTACAGATACCACGGTTCTGCCCAGGGTGATATCCAGCCCAGAGAGGTGGCCCAGGCCAATTTAAAGCTATGTGGCTTGCGTGCAGGGACAATTACAGGAGCTGGTTCCGGAGCCAGGCCCCTCCCCACCTCTGCTCCCCTCTCTCCCGAGGCCCCGCTGCCAAGCACTCAGGCTCCGTGATCTTAAGTCCTACTCTTCTACTCTACTCCAAACCCTTTTCCTTTTCTTTTTTTTCCCTAATTATTCCCAGCTGGAGTGATTTTTCAATCTCAATATCTGAAAAAATTCCTGCAGCCGAAAAAGAGGTCTCCAGAGGTCAATGCCCATATGCTGGTTCCTGAAGAGAGCCCCTGGCTACGGGGACCCTCACCAACACTCACAGGGCATCAGAGATGTTGCAGGGTCGGCCACCCCCTACAAGAGTTTGCTGTCACCCCAATGCCTGCACAGCATCCCTGCTCACAAAATATAGTTGGTACACTTATCGGTTATTAAGAAGCAAAAATACAAAATTGCTCATATTTCTTACTAATATTATCTATGAAGCTGGAAACGGAATTGTAATAAAATGTAACAGTTTTTACCCTATGTTAAATCTGTTCCTTTGAGTTTAAACCTGTGCCCTGTTTCCTAGGCTCAGACTTGGTAGCTCTGCACCATTTGAAAAAGAAAGTTGCCTTTAGCCTGAAATCTGCAGGAAAGCCTATTCTCCTGGCCCTGATCTTTAAAAATGTTAGCTCATCTGCACTTCTGTAGAGATGGCAAGTTGCATAATAGAGAATAGCCTTTGTTTTTTTGGAGGTTTTACAAGGGTACCATGATTTGATCCACATGGACAGCTGCAAGAACAGCGGATTCAAAGGACAAACAATTCAATAAAGCAAGAAGTATGCAACAACCAACCACAACCCCCCCTTTTTAGTATAAAAGGAGACTGAAATTCTTACTTGGGGAAGATAGTTCTCCAGGACATCAGTCTGCCGTCTTCTGGGTCTGCCAGCATTGCAAGTGAAGTCACTATTCCTTGCTCCAACACCTCATCTCCCGGTTTATTGGCCTGTCATGCGGCGAGCAGAACGAGTTTGGACTCGGTAACAAAATGACTGCATTGGAGGTAGTATGTCTCCAATGTTTCCTCGTTTCCATAATGTAACATGCACATCATTTATGATCTAGTGCAAATAATTCATCAAAGACAACCACAAAAAGAAACTATACTCACCTAGCTATCAACCACTGAAGTCACAACCTGTCAATTTTATATGATGTTGAACAACACAATGGAAAAACCTAACATAGGGAGTTGATTCCACGGAAATATAATTATTTCTACTCCTTCAATACTTTTTCTTTTCTTTTCTATTTTATTTTGTTTTGCTTATTGAAAGGAAAATAAAAGTCAAGTCATTTTATTTCACGTATTTTTGTTATAGCTACATTCTTTAAATACTACAAAGAGATTTAAACTGCAAAAAAAAATTGTTCATATATTAGTATAAAGATATATACACAATCAATGGGGATTAGGAAAGGAATGGACATTTACTAAAAATCCACTGCAATCTTGTCTTTTACAAGCATATCCTGGAATATAAGCTGTATGATCCAGGGGGCCCCACCCCCATTCTCACTGTTGAGTCCCTTAGCAATCAACTACTAAGGCACCAGCATAGAACCATGTGATCAGTATTTGAGGAATAAATTAGGGAATTAGCACATTCAACTCTATAAACAAAAACCCTAAAATAATACTGAACTTATTTACAGATAAAGAAAAATTGGAACCAAAAAAGTAGTTATTTCCCCAAGGTCACAAGCTAATAACTGGTAAAGACAAGATTTGAACTCATCTGCCTGATTCTAAAAACTAAGGTGGAAATCCCATTCGACTGGGGAGGGTCCAGCAGCAGAGCCTATCACCCTATCTTTGTTCAGATCTAGCCTTAGACAGCCTGAGACAGCACCCATTCCTATGGAACTCGAGGGCAAATGATAACAATAAGGATTTTATATCCAGTAGTTTGTTAGGTCTCATTTATATAAAGTGTCAGCAGGTCAGCAGAAAAACTCTGGAAAATATGAGTGGGTCCAGAGCTTTCTGCTGATTAGTAACTCAGTCTCTCAGGACATAGTGACCTTCCCATGAGAGGCCTCATGGACATAAACTAAAGGCAGCTGAGCAATGAAAACTAACAAGAACCTGGAACTCAAGCAAGAAGGTTCCCTGCCATCCCCCACCCAGTTGCCTCTTCACCCGCATGGACACGATGGCAGGAGACCCAGATTCTTGTCCAAGTTACATCATCATGGATTCTCATCCATAATAATGTATGACTCTATGCCGCCTTATGTCCATTAAAACTCAAATATGATAACACCAATATCTCAGCAGAATATCTATGTCTCCACTTCCTGTCTTCTAATAGGAGAATATTTTTATGGACAAAAAGCAGAAATCCAATTTAAAAAACCATGCACGAAGCCAGGTGAAATTCTGCTTAAGAGACTGCTCTCACGCTGAGTAAATGGAAAACTCAGAAAAAGTGGCCCTTCTCCCTCAGCAAATGGGAGGTAGCCTGATGTGTGTGTGTGTGTGTGTGTGTGTGCACGTGTGTGTGTGTGTAAATCAAATACAATGAATTCTGGGATGTGTACAGTTTTTTTTAAGTCACTGTCATTTCATGGGAATGAGCCAACATTTAAATAATTTGAATCTAGTGTTCTGAGAGAGTCTCGGGCTCTTGGTGGAGGAGGTGAAAGGGGAGAGTGAAGGAGGAAAGAGGTACATGAAGCAAAGAAGTAAGAATACTGCCAGGGAAAGGCAAGACGTTAGTTTTGTTCTTCCTTGCACCACATACAAATTAGGGACTCGCTTTCTGCTGATGACTTATCGAGCACTGAGTTGCAGGAGAAGCTCATTGCTCACTGAGCTTGTGACTGTACGTGGCATCTTATAGACACAAATCATTTACCCTGATCAAACACTCTAGCAGCAGGCTGTAATTCTTCTGTTTTGAGAGACAACAAAGCAGGAGTTCAAACAGGATGCATAACTTGACAAAAGTCAGAGGTCCAGTAAACTAAAGAGGATTAATTCAAACTCAGATCTGAATGTAGAGTCTGATCTTCCCACTCCCAGGACTGGAAAATCCTTAACACAGGCTCCCCAGCTCCCCTGCATTGTTCCTGGCACCAAGCATTTGCCATGGCAATGGTCACCATTTCTCACAGACACAGCGCTCTGTGCAGCAAATGACCTTGATCAGACCTTGATCATCTACCTGCCACGCCCACCAGGCTTCACCATACAGGCAGGAAAGCTGGCTTTCAAGTGCATACAAAGCCATTCCTTGTCTAACCTGGGCTCTTCTGTGGTTTCTCCAGCCTAAAGGCAGCCATGAAACTGCTCACAGTTTGTACATGAGCCACACTACCTCTCTCCATTTGTCTCCCCACCTATACTACTTAGCTATGAACATTTTGAGAATCTTCGACACAAATTTTTAAAAACAAAAAAGAAAGGATTCTGGAACAACTACTTAATACTTACAATTTTAAATGACAAATTACAAAGTGAGTATTTACAAACCGAATCTTCCTTTCTAAATTTCAGTTTTAAGCGTTTAAAAATATAATAGCAAAAAATTTTCACTTACAAAATTGACAAAAACATAAACAATAATCTGGAATAAGTTAAAAAATAATGCCCATGTTCTAAATGGAGAAACTTCAGGGCTGTACTGAGGGGTAAAGTAAGAGGTGAGAATGTAGAGACATCAACAAATTGCATGGAGGAAAGCAGTTCTGTAAAGATGTAAGTTCTCATCAGAATAATTCAAAACTTACTGAAAACTCCCATGACAACTCCAATCTGATTTTTTTTAACTTGAACAAAATATTTTGGAATTCTTCAGGAATAATAAAATCATAATACTAGACAAGAAAATTTGGGATGGAAGAAAAGAATGAAAAAAAATTCAGACTGCCAATTATTAAATAAATTTTTACAATATGTAAGTTATGGTGCTGGAGTAAGAAAGGCAGATTGACAGAAGGGAACCATGAGCTCAAAAAGAGACTCTAGTGTACATAAGTATTTTTTAAAGGTGGGATTTCAAATCAAAGAGAAAAGTATGACTTCAGTAATTGTCCTGAGACAATCAGACAATCACCTAGAAAGAATAAATACTATTCCTCTCATAAGGACCACAAGATAATTTACAGACAGTGATGTAAATATAAAAAAGTACTAATAACAGCAAATACAACACTTTGCTCTTATTAACTCAACTTACCCTTACATTAACAAGTACTATTATCATCTCCATCTTAGAGATTAAAAAAAACCTACAGAGGAGATTTATTCCAGTATAAGAAATTATTTTTAAGAATAATTTCAAAGATAAAACACATAAGGAATACATTTATTATCATAAGAATATTTTGAGACACTACCAAAATTAAAATCCTCCTAAACAAAATGAAAGGCAAGAAATGACAAGAAAAAGCTCTGTGATACATGTTGTTGAAGACAAGAAGTTAATGTTCATAACATACAAAGAGCTGTCACAAAGCAACAAGAAGCTCCCCCACTTAAATGTGTGCAAAGGATAAAAGGAATCATTCATTTTAAAAAAGTCAAATGGCTAATGAGTGAAAAATGCTCAATACCTCACTGGTCACCAAATGCAAACTAAAACAATGAAAAAGCACTTTTGCTCATCATATTGGCAAATATTTTTAAAAGTATTCTATCTAGTGTCCATCTGTGGGAGAAGAAACCATGAGCGACATTTTCAGAGGACGACATGTCAATGGATATGTAAACTCTGAAAAACGTACGTACACACTGACTCAACACCACTTCTATGAATCGTTTCCTCTAGGAAAAAACAAATTTAGTCCAAAAAGATGTACCCATCAGGGCATTTACACAGCACTGTTTACAATGGTGGGAAGAAAAACTGAAGTGAAATCATATCCAGCAATAGAGAATTGGTTACATAAGTAATTGTGCATCTTTCCATTCCCCTATGGAAGGAATTTCTAGAGTTACTTGAATGGAGTCTGTGATGAATGTAAATGTCACATCCAGGGACTAAATTTCCAGAAGCCTTAACTAAAGGAATACTCATAAAAGATCACAGGAATGTCTGTACAAGAAGGATGCCAGTCAAATATCCTTTCTGACAGTGGAAAATGGAGAAAACTTAACTGTCCACCATCAAGACAATGATGCGTTAAATCACGACAAGCTGCGAGCAATGAGGGAGCCGGCGTTTCGCCGTGGTCCAGGGCCTTGTCCACAGCATTCTCTCACCAAAGGTGTGCGTGGGAAAGAGACCACACCCGCAAATCAGGAGACCCCTCCACTCTATCTGAAAGGACCGTGTGAGTCTGGAGTGGGAGGACGTCTATGATATACACCTGAGTGATTAAAGCGAGCTGCAGAAAAACATATAGTATGGTCTCATTTTTAAATAAAGCATATATACACACACGTATACATGGAATTCTCATATGTGTGTATATATGTATGTCATAGGCATAAAGGTCATGAAACATATATATCAAATTTTCAACAGTTTTTACTCTTCGGAAATAAGGGGAAGGGAGGTAGGGCCTACCTCTACCACCACAGTTCTCTTTTCAGTATTTCAGTTAAGTATACTTGGAATTTAAAAGTTTATTTAAGTCCGAAGTAAAATGGACAATGCCTCCACAAGACAGAATGCTATACTGGTCATCAAAAATCATGCCAGAGGAGATAGAATATTGTAGAAAAACATATAAAAAGCCGAATGGAAAATGGAGGTGTCCACACAGTAAACAGTCACAGAGTGCTCTCTGGTTTTTTATGACAGAGGTGATCCACACTGATGAAAATATACGTTAACGTGTTAATTATTATCTTTGAATAGCGGGACAAGGATAGCCTCTTTTGCCCCCTTTTTCAGAGTTATTATTTTAAATGCACATTCTTTTTCATCTGAAAAAAGCATTTTTAGGTGTGTAGTACTATGCATTGGAGAATAATACAAGAATACTTAGAGAAACAAGTAACTAGGAGACAAAGCAGCAGCATCACACAATGTAGGACGGGCGATCCTGATTAACACCACGAAGTTACATAAGGACCCACAAAGTGAGAGCACCTGCTGTAACAGGGCGTGGCCCCCTTCTATTTGTCAGCAGTGTCTTCAGGGCTGAGGCAGTTCTGAGCACGGCCAGTGTCAGTGCTGGTGTCTTGATTGATGCTACTGGGGGTGAGGGCACCTGCAAGCCGAGAGGAAGAACAGAAATCATCCTCTGCCTTTTCTGTCTTGTTTCTTTGTTACTTTAAAAGAGAGCCATATATAAGATAAACCGTGTATCTCCCCAAATGAAATTTCAGTAATGAAACCGTTTTTAAAGACTTCACAGCTTATATTCTGCCTATAACTGTCTTTTCAACAAAGATCATATTTATTAAATGTTAATTAACTCAGTTAATTAACTCCCTGTTGAAACATTCTAGTAAAGAACATGAAATGCAGTATGTAAAAGAATCACACCTGCAGTGACTAGCTCAGCTGTCTTGATGGCAGTGCAGTCAGCCCCCACCATCCCGTGGCCCTGAGCTCCTGATGCTGGTAAGAGATTACGCTGCCGCCTCAGATGGAGAGAAACGGTGAAAGCATTTCTTGAACCCTACAGCACTGACAAAACATAACTGACAAATCCCAGGCCCCTTTGAGGCTCTCATTTTCTGTTTCTGGCCAACCCCCATCAATGAGCAGAACCACCCAATCCCCGAGCCATGGGACTCACGTGGGAAGCAGTTTTGGAGAAATTTCCAGGTATAGAATGTAACCAACTATACATAGAACTCTGAAAAAAGAAAAGATACCATACTCTGATTTTGGAAGACACTCAAAATATTCTCCTAAGCCTTAGTAGCTGGAAAGGCTGGGCTTCTCCTAAGTCACTTATTTATTTCACAGCCAGTAAGCATCTCCCTCAAATCCTGCTTCCCTGTGTCTGCTGGGAGCTTGAAGCACACTGCTGCTGTCGATCTTATAAGTCACATGGCAGAGGCATGTGTCTCACGCCTGCAACCCTCACACAGACTCGCCTCCTAGCCTCACTGTCTGAACTGGGCCCCATTTTCTCACCTGTTTATTTGGTATCTGTTCTTCTGTAAGCTACCTGAAATGCGTTTTGGAACATGTCAGAAGAAGCAGTGGGTTGAGAAATGGACAGATTGAGAGGTGAGAGATGGGCAGACAGAGAGAGAGACTCCAAGAAAAGGGGAACAAATAAAATTTCCTATGCAAAACCCTCTTCTAATCAGGGAAGGAAACCACCACGGAAAAGTGTGAAGAGGCAGGTAGCTTAGGACTGTTTCCTGGATTCCATGAAAAGTAACACCAAGAGATGAGAGGGTAGAACTTTAAATAGTAAAAGAAAAAAAGCACGCATGCTTGAAAAATATATCTACAATATGTACTTTCTAAAGAATAGACTGAAATCAGCAGGACCCAATAACACTATACTTGGGTATTTACAGAAGTGAGAATCCCATCTCCAAACCACAAGGCATCCCTTCAGAGCACTGACAGTCTACATGGGGCGGTCATAAAGCCATCACCGCAAAAGCTATGCTACCCTGCACTTACGAGGAATGAGCAGCTGTGCTCAGGCTGCCCACGCGCGTCATTTACACCCCACAGCACCTCTACGGGGGGGACGCCTAGCGAGCCCCGTCTCTGCAGGACAGAAAACCAGTTCTGGAGAGGCTAAGCCGACTTACCAGTTCTCCATCTCACAGGACTGGTCTCTCCAGAGCAGGACACGAACTCGGACCCACGATTGTAACCATGGTACTACAGTGCTTTGTGTGCTGTTTGTGTGTATAATACATTTGTTTCTATCATGAAAGGTTATTTAATAAATGATCGGTTGTCTTGTCTATCTCATTAGCTCACAATCAGTCTTTATACTGTTGAATTGTACTCTTTTCCCCAGAAGAAAGGAACGGAAACAGCGGGGGTCAGAAAGAGGTGGGGCTCCATTCTTTATCTGGGATCTCATCTCATTGAAGTCCCCAAACAGGGAAAAGGAGCAAATGTTCTCTTTATCTTTTAAAGAGAGGGCTCCAGTGATGGTGACTTATTCAATTACAAAATCAAGGCTGGGGAAAGGGCACATGCAGCAACTAGAGCAGTATCAGCTGTAGGAAGGTCAAAAGTGCTCATGGGAGGGCTCAGGGGGCAGCCTCATTTAATTTCAATCAATAAAACAATAACAAACTCTAAAAATACTGGCCTACAATGGATTAGCTCTTTCTTGACATCTAGCAAGTTTCCACAGCCCACATGTAACATTATCGGGAACCAGTGAAAGGAAGAGTCCACAGACAAGGAAAATCAATGCCACAGGCAGGCTGAAACCCAGGCTGGAGTTTAGGAAGAGAAAGGGCATAGTTAAGAACTGGGGAAAGGCTGGGGAAAAAAATCATCACAAGGACTCTCAAGCATCATCCAACAATCATATAATCATTCATTCAAGAGAGAGTTACTGAGGTCGTATTCTGTGCAAGATTGTACAGCGGGTGAAGCAAGAGTGCAGCGTCCATGGTGGCAGCAAGTTGCGGGGCTCAAATACACTTCTGATCCCAGTACCTTGCACACTTGTCCTCAATATAAAGGCAAAGATAATTAAAGTAAAATAATACTCTGTAAACTCAAAGCATTGTTGAAAAAAAAAGTTAAAGAAGACCTAAATACCAGGACAGACACTCCACACACATTCCCCTATCAAAAGAAAGTGCTCTTGGAATGGCAGTGCTCCCCAGAGCGATCCGTATATTCAACGTGGTCTCGATCACAATCCCAGCGGGCTCCTCTGCAGAAACTGACTATCTGCTGCTACAATTCATATGGGAATTCGAGGATCTCAGTAACCTATACGTACTTGAAAAAGAAAAATTTGAGAGGACTTATAATTCTCAATTTCAAACCTTACAACTGTATCTCCAGGTGAGATTAGAGGCCATTGTGAAGTTATTACTGTGTTAATCCTTATTTACTAAATTCTCTACAATGAATATTACTGTTACAATAAGAAAAATAAAAAGTAAGTTATCCTTTAAAACATGCACACCAATTCATTCATTGGGAAAAATTATTCTATCAATTAAGAGATAAATATCTATTGAAAAAGGACAACTTAAAAACAAGAGTGCATTTGCATTTTTCATAAATTGAAAACTGAAAAGCACAAAGACGTCAAGTTTCTAGGGAGACCAATGCAACATATTAATAGTTATTTTCAGAAATTCTAATTTAACAATGAAAACTCTGGAAAGGGAAAATCGTGACTGAGAGCCAACTGCAAACACATGGAGAGCAAAGGCCTAGAAATCACAGTTCCTTTAACTCTGCTCCTAACACAATAGGAGAGGAAATTCCTCACTGAGGGGACAGTGGAATCCCATGCATAAGACAGGATACACAGTACAAACTGCACTAGAATTGGGGGTGATTTTTTTAGAAGAATTCTAAAGTTACAAAATTGCTGAAAAACTATTAAAACACTGACAGAAAGATTAAAACACACAGTCATATATATTATATAGAAACATATGTAGTCTGCTCCCATGTTGCATTTAAATACAAATATATTTGTTCATTTATGGGCACTTATGACTTTATCCCTGGTAGAATATTTCAACTAAAACAAATAATCAATATAACACTCCTTTGTCAAATCTACTTGATAAGTTACTCTGCTATGTAAACATAATGTGTCTAAGATAGATCTAAAATTAGTGAAAAAGAGCTTTGTATGGCTTCTTGAACTATTCTCAAAATTCAAAGCTTAATTTTAAAACAGATCTGAACAGTAATTCTATATTACCTTTTCCGTCGTGAAATGAACAACACAGTCTGTTGTCAAAATTCTGTCCTTACAATGATTCACGAGCACCGTATCCTCACAAAACTGCTGGACAGCAAGGCACTATCCAGACACTGTGACCCAACAAATGAAACACAATGAAGACAGTGACCCTATTTTGGAGGGCTTATAGTCTGTGTCAACACCAGGGTTTTATTTGATTGGTTTGATTGGTTGGCAAAATAAAATCAATCAAGTACTTTCTTCTTTGAGCATTCTATAAGTCATGACTCTGCTGTTAGTGTCATGAGCAGGAAAGACTTAAGCATGACTTGATTAGATCAACTAGCAACAATCATCACTGGAGAGTGAGTAATAAAGAAGTTAACTGATAGCAATGCTTCTCCCTACATGAGACCTAAAATAAATCGACACTGATATCCGAAAAGAAAATGAGAATTTGAGGTCTCCAATAAGAAAAAAATCTAACAAGAAATCAAAAAAGTAAAGATTTTTTCATTAACGTTTCCTGGAAAGATTGGAGCATGGTGGTGTTGAGCTCAGATGCTAGGGAAAAACATGAGGGTCTGAATTCCCACAGCACTGGGTAGCTTTGACACTAATATGTCAGTCAAATTCTCTGCATCTCAGTCTCCGATGCATAGACTGGGGACAACAACCGCACCCATCTCCTAGAACGGTCCTAAGAATTAAGTTATTTTATATATACAAGTTTTAATAAAATACATCAGATATTAAATATTACCACAAAAGCACAAGGAAAAATGAAAACAGAGATAAATTGGAGTTCATTAAACTTTAAAACTTTGCTTCAAAAAACACCATCCAGAAAGTGAAAAAACAACACTCAGGAGAAAATTTTTTCAAATCATTTATCTGATAAGGAATTTGTGTATCAAAAAAAAATTCCACAGCTCAACAATAAAAAGGCAACTCAATTAAAAAATGAAAAAAGAATCTGAAAAGATATTTTTCAAGGAAAATATACAAATGGCCAATAAGCACAATGAAACGGTGTTCAATAACATTAGCTCTAAAGGAAATCAAGTCAAAACAACTAGGAGAAACCGCTTCACATTCACTACAATAGGTTAAAATCAAAAAAAGATTAACAAGCACTAATGAGGACACAGAGGAAGCGGAGCCCGCAGCCATTGCTGGTGAGGATGTAACACAGCGTGACCACTTTGGAAAACATCCTGGCACGTCCTCAGAGAGTTGAACATTTGGCTTCTGAATGATCCAGCAATTCTGCTTCCTGGGCACACAAGTAAGAGAACTGAAAACAAATGTTAACATAAAAACTCCTACAGGAATATTCACCATTACTTTTCGCCATTAATTTTCAGAGCCAAAAAACAGAAACAACCCAAATGTCTATCACGTGATGAATGGGTAAACAAAGGGGCCCAGCCATACAGTGAAATATTATTCAGCAATAGCAAAGCATAGAGTACTGACCCAGGTCACAACGTGGACAAACATTGAAAACGTTACTCAGTGTGAAAGAAGTCAGTCAAAATAGACGGTTCCACTTACATGAAGTGACTCGATTTGCATGAAATGTTCAGCACAGGCAAATCCACAGAGACAGAAGAGTGGCTCCCTGGGGCTTGGGGAGGATGGGGAAGTTGATAATGTCTGCTTATACGTACTGGGTTTCCTGTTGGGGGGAAGAAAATATTCTAAGATTGACTGGGATGCACATTTCTGGGCATAGAGTAAAATCCGCTGTACATTTTAATGGGTGATTTGTATTAAAACTGTTAAGAACAAAAGCACCTCGGATTAGTACCTTCCATAGTAAATGCAAATTGCTAACATTTATTACAGGAAGAAGAAACTGCCCTCAGCATGAAAGCAGGAGATCAGCAAATATTAGTTAACCGAAATTGGACAAGAGCATTTCACTTGAAACTGTTGCTGAGTGTACAAGAAATATTCAGACATGACAAGGAAAATCAGTTTGACATCACGAAGAAGCATTCTGCTTCAAATGCAAATCAAGGATTCGGCAAGCCCAGCTGCTACAAATGACCAGAGAAGAAACCTGGTTCTTAAAACAAGCACCAGAGCCGACAAGGAAATGGTGGTGAGGAAAGCAGGCGGCCTAAAATCTGGAACAGTGTGCTACAAATAATTTCTCCACTGAAAATTCAAAAATAAAATGAAAGTGATGTAATGCTGTGTTGAACTCACGTGAATGGGCTTCCTGCAGTGCTTGACAGTTCTGTAACCCCGAATGACTCAGGAGAATCAGCATGGCTCCTGGGAGTCCCCAAGTAACTGCCCATCAGCACGCTGACCACCATCACATCTGCCAGGGTTGAATTGCAGAGAAGAGAGCAACCTCTGAAAGGCACAGGGAATGTTGACAAGGGAATAAAAGGCTGCGGTCAATCCTGGGACAGAGGCCCTGTGAGCAGAGGCCAGAAGGCTGCAGGTGAACTGGAGTGGCCCTGGGGCAGGAAGGGACCACAGGGGAGCATATCTCAATTATCTCCTCTCTCTCCCTCGGGTAGGAGGGATAAAGCCTGCATCCTTCTCACCTGGAACTGTGGGTTCTGGCTGGCGGAAGTCTTACCGACACGGAATGAATTTCTCAAGACTGCGGAAAAAGGAAAGAAAGCGAGAGGGATTAGGGAGCCAAATCCACGAGTCTCTCAAATGCTCCCATATTTATTGTGTATAATCAAAGTAAAAAGTCAATAACAGTTGTGAGATAGTAGGCAGGAACTTGGGGAAAGAAGGGATGAGACAGAGATTGTAGACTCCACCATGAGTACTAAGGCTTAGTTTACCTTTAGGGAAGTCATGGGCTGAGGGGAACAAGATACACTTTTTAGACATGTTCATTACAAAGCAGACCACCAGACCAGCCTGGTCCCTGTTTTGGGGATAATAGACTATCTAACACCACGCAGGCCTGGCGTTTATAGCTGAGGGCCTGGGTCATTGCTGTGCAATAAGCAGTGTGCTATCTATAACCTCAAATATGCAAGCAAGGCATTGTCTCTGCTTTTTATGGCAAGGAGACAGGAGTGAGGATGCACAGGTGTTTGCTTTAAAGCAGTTAATAAGAACTTTTTTTTCTTAAAGTTGACAGGCGGCTGGGATGTGTTACAACTTGTTAACTCAATCATGGGCTCCCACATGGAACCATTATGGAGGACATCCTAGGATGAAAAATCCTGGCTCTGGATCTTTTCCTGCCAGCTTCGGCCACTCCAGCAGGGTCTAGACACATCCCTGAATAACGATCCCACAGAACCACCTAAACTCTTAACTCCTGGTGCTTGAAACTTAATTTTAGCTCTACACAACTTAATGTAGAAAAGTTTCAGAAATAAAAGATATTATATTCTTTTTATATCTCATCATAAGACTGATTTTTCTGATTGCTCTAAGCTGCTTCTACATGGTAAAGCACCTAATTCTGCAGGTGAATTCAGTACTTTCCTTTGGGCATAACTAGACAGTCTGGGCTGTCTGACTTCTATTAGTCAAATACCAATACACTTAATTGATTTCTTTGTTCATCAATTTCAGCCTGGAGGTGAGGGTCTGTCACTATTTTCCTCAGCCCACCCTCTACTCTTTTCTCATCAGCATCTCAGGCCTCCTGAAAACAAAACAAAGCATTTGTTTCCCTTCATCTACACTTTCCACAAAGGCAACAGGAATCATCATGCCTAGAGAATGAATTCAACACAAATGTTAAAACAAAAATCTATAAACCTGAAGCAACTCCATCTCCGACTCATGATACACAATGACATGAGAGTAAGTGTGTCAGGTACAAAGCATGCGTGAGCCTGACCACCTCATTTCTATTCTTCAAAGGAAGGAAGGTTTTCGTATTTTTTATTATCATTCTTTGTCATTGTTTCTGATTAAGCCAAAAAATTTTTATGAAATAATTAAGCACTGCAATAACAGATTTTCGCTGTATCAATTACAGAAGGAATTCAGAGGGGATAGGAAAACCCACCTCTGTAAAAAATGCAAAATTCCTTCCCCTGTTAAGAACACAAATACAAAATGCAACAGAGAATTCAAATTCTTGTGGAGAGGACAAAAGCCACAGAATCAAAGCAAAGTCATTATTATGACTCAATCCAAAATTCACTGGACAAACATGCTCAATGCATTCAAATAATTTTTAAGGCACACTGCAAACCATTCACTTAATTATCTGCAGGCTAGAGGAAGAATTTCCCTCTATAACAGACAACATAAATCAATAGGTTGCCCCACCAAACAAGGAACAAACATCAGGTTTTTTGCAGTTCTGATAAATCAGCAAGTTTTAAAGATCAAAATCCAGAAATTTTAAACATTCATTCACACCAGAATGAATCAAGCACTTAAAAAAAAATAAATAACCCAAAGAAACTAAACACATTGATCACGTACCTGGATCAATGAGAAATTCTTGTACAGCTGGAAAAAAAGAACAGTCTATAGACTTATACTTGAAAAATAAAACTACTTTTAAAGATAACTGCTAAAACACATTTCATCATTCATGTTGCCTTGAAAAA
>NW_027329027.1:0-28386 GCF_048564905.1 Vicugna pacos | reverse complement strand
TGAGAATCCAGAGTAAGGGTTTCTCCTGCAACCCGTTCCCTTTGTGCTGGATGAACGAACGTCTCTCCACATGCTCAGTTCTGAGAGATAAGTGTGTGTGAAAGCCGTCCTTCACCTAGCTTGAAGGGAACACAAAGTTTCTTTTCAGTTGCCAACTCCACTCCATACATATATATGGGGAGGTACAAGCTCCAACTCGGTTTTACAGTGAAAACGGCATGCACTTCAAACCGGCACTAGGAAACAGACTGAGAAACCAGAGTAAGGGTTTCTCCTGCAACCCGTTCCCTTTGTGCTGGATGAACGAACGTCTCTCCACATGCTCAGTTCTGAGAGATAAGTGTGTGTGAAAGCCGTCCTTCACCTAGCTTGAAGGGAACACAAAGTTTCTTTTCAGTTGCCAACTCCACTCCATACATATATATGGGGAGGTACAAGCTCCAACTCGGTTTTACAGTGAAAACGGCAGGCACTTCACACCGTCACTAGAAAACAGACTGAGAAACCAGAGTAAGGGTTTCTCCTGCAACCCGTTCCCCTTGTGCTGGATGAACGAAAGTCTCTCCACATGCTCAGTTCTGAGAGATAAGTGTGTGTGAAAGCCGTCCTTCACCTAGCTTGAAGGGAACACAAAGTTTCTTTTCAGTTGCCAACTCCACTCCATACATATATATGGGGATGTACAAGCTCCAACTCGGTTTTAAAGTGAAAACGGCAGGCACTTCAAACCAGCACTAAGAAACCGACTGAGAATCCAGAGTAAGGGTTTCTCCTGCAACCCGTTCCCTTTGTGCTGGATGAACGAACGTCTCTCCACATGCTCAGTTCTGAGAGATAAGTGTGTGTGAAAGCCGTCCTTCACCTAGCTTGAAGGGAACACAAAGTTTCTTTTCAGTTGCCAACTCCACTCCATACATATATATGGGGAGGTACAAGCTCCAACTCGGTTTTACAGTGAAAACGGCAGGCACTTCAAACCGGCACTAGGAAACAGACTGAGAAACCAGAGTAAGGGTTTCTCCTGCAACCCGTTCCCTTTGTGCTGGATGAACGAACGTCTCTCCACATGCTCAGTTCTGAGAGATAAGTGTGTGTGAAAGCCGTCCTTCACCTAGCTTGAAGGGAACACAAAGTTTCTTTTCAGTTGCCAACTCCACTCCATACATATATATGGGGAGGTACAAGCTCCAACTCGGTTTTACAGTGAAAACGGCAGGCACTTCAACCCGGCACTAGGAAACAGACTGAGAAACCAGAGTAAGGGTTTCTCCTGCAACCCGTTCCCTTTGTGCTGGATGAACGAACGTCTCTCCACATGCTCAGTTCTGAGAGATAAGTGTGTGTGAAAGCCGTCCTTCACCTAGCTTGAATGGAACACAAAGTTTCTTTTCAGTTGCCAACTCCACTCCATACATATATATGGGGAGGTACAAGCTCCAACTCGGTTTTACAGTGAAAACGGCAGGCACTTCACACCGTCACTAGAAAACAGACTGTGAAACCAGAGTAAGGGTTTCTCCTGCAACACGTTCCTTTTGTGCTGGATGAACGAACGTCTCTCCACATGCTCAGTTCTGAGAGATAAGTGTGTGTGAAAGCCGTCCTTCACCTAGCTTGAAGGGAACACAAAGTTTCTTTTCAGTTGCCAACTCCACTCCATACATATATATGGGGAGGTACAAGCTCCAACTCGGTTTTACAGTGAAAACGGCAGGCACTTCAAACCAGCACTAAGAAACCGGCTGAGAATCCAGAGTAAGGGTTTCTCCTGCAACCCGTTCCCTTTGTGCTGGATGAACGAACGTCTCTCCACATGCTCAGTTCTGAGAGATAAGTGTGTGTGAAAGCCGTCCTTCACCTAGCTTGAAGGGAACACAAAGTTTCTTTTCAGTTGCCAACTCCACTCCATACATATATATGGGGAGGTACAAGCTCCAACTCGGTTTTACAGTGAAAACGGCAGGCACTTCAAACCGGCACTAGGAAACCGACTGAGAAACCAGAGTAAGGGTTTCTCCTGCAACCCGTTCCCTTTGTGCTGGATGAACGAACGTCTCTCCACATGCTCAGTTCTGAGAGATAAGTGTGTGTGAAAGCCGTCCTTCACCTAGCTTGAAGGGAACACAAAGTTTCTTTTCAGTTGCCAACTCCACTCCATACATATATATGGGGAGGTACAAGCTCCAACTCGGTTTTACAGTGAAAACGGCAGGCACTTCACACCGTCACTAGAAAACAGACTGAGAAACCAGAGTAAGGGTTTCTCCTGCAACCCGTTCCCTTTGTGCTGGATGAACGAACGTCTCTCCACATGCTCAGTTCTGAGAGATAAGTGTGTGTGAAAGCCGTCCTTCACCTAGCTTGAAGGGAACACAAAGTTTCTTTTCAGTTGCCAACTCCACTCCATACATATATATGGGGAGGTACAAGCTCCAACTCGGTTTTACAGTGAAAACGGCAGGCACTTCACACCGTCACTAGAAAACAGACTGAGAAACCAGAGTAAGGGTTTCTCCTGCAACCCGTTCCCTTTGTGCTGGATGAACGAACGTCTCTCCACATGCTCAGTTCTGAGAGATAAGTGTGTGTGAAAGCCGTCCTTCACCTAGCTTGAAGGGAACACAAAGTTTCTTTTCAGTTGCCAACTCCACTCCATACATATATATGGGGAGGTACAAGCTCCAACTCGGTTTTACAGTGAAAACGGCAGGCACTTCACACCGTCACTAGAAAACAGACTGAGAATCCAGAGTAAGGGTTTCTCCTGCAACCCGTTCCCTTTGTGCTGGATGAACGAACGTCTCTCCACATGCTCAGTTCTGAGAGATAAGTGTGTGTGAAAGCCGTCCTTCACCTAGCTTGAAGGGAACACAAATTTTCTTTTCAGTTGCCAACTCCACTCCATACATATATATGGGGAGTTACAAGCTCCAACTCGGTTTTACAGTGAAAACGGCAGGCACTTCAAACCGGCACTAGGAAACAG
Organism: Vicugna pacos; assembly: GCF_048564905.1. Lineage (NCBI taxonomy): Eukaryota > Metazoa > Chordata > Mammalia > Artiodactyla > Camelidae > Vicugna > Vicugna pacos. The sequence goes on along the minus strand of NW_027329027.1, from coordinate 25,400 downwards.
ACTGAGAAACCAGAGTAAGGGTTTCTCCTGCAACCCGTTCCCTTTGTGCTGGATGAACGAACGTCTCTCCACATGCTCAGTTCTGAGAGATAAGTGTGTGTGAAAGCCGTCCTTCACCTAGCTTGAAGGGAACACAAAGTTTCTATTCAGTTGCCAACTCCACTCCATACATATATATGGGGAGGTACAAGCTCCAACTCGGTTTTACAATGAAAACCGCAGGCACTTCACACCGTCACTAGAAAACAGACTGAGAAACCAGAGTAAGGGTTTCTCCTGCAACCCGTTCCCTTTGTGCTGGATGAACGAACGTCTCTCCACATGCTCAGTTCTGAGAGATAAGTGTGTGTGAAAGCCGTCCTTCACCTAGCTTGAAGGGAACACAAAGTTTCTTTTCAGTTGCCAACTCCACTCCATACATATATATGGGGAGGTACAAGCTCCAACTCGGTTTTACAGTGAAAACGGCAGGCACTTCACACCGTCACTAGGAAACAGACTGAGAAACCAGAGTAAGGGTTTCTCCTGCAACCCGTTCCCTTTGTGCTGGATGAACGAACGTCTCTCCACATGCTCAGTTCTGAGAGATAAGTGTGTGTGAAAGCCGTCCTTCACCTAGCTTGAAGGGAACACAAAGTTTCTTTTCAGTTGCCAACTCCACTCCATACATATATATGGGGAGGTACAAGCTCCAACTCGGTTTTACAGTGAAAACGGCAGGCACTTCAAACCGGCACTAGGAAACAGACTGAGAAACCAGAGTAAGGGTTTCTCCTGCAACCCGTTCCCTTTGTGCTGGATGAACGAACGTCTCTCCACATGCTCAGTTCTGAGAGATAAGTGTGTGTGAAAGCCGTCCTTCACCTAGCTTTAAGGGAACACAAAGTTTCTTTTCAGTTGCCAACTCCACTCCATACATATATATGGGGAGGTACAAGCTCCAACTCGGTTTTACAGTGAAAACGGCAGGCACTTCACACCGTCACTAGAAAACAGACTGAGAAACCAGAGTAAGGGTTTCTCCTGCAACCCGTTCCCTTTGTGCTGGATGAACGAAAGTCTCTCCACATGCTCAGTTCTGAGAGATAAGTGTGTGTGAAAGCCGTCCTTCACCTAGCTTGAAGGGAACACAAAGTTTCTTTTCAGTTGCCAACTCCACTCCATACATATATATGGGGATGTACAAGCTCCAACTCGCTTTTACAGTGAAAACGGCAGGCACTTCAAACCAGCACTAAGAAACCGACTGAGAATCCAGAGTAAGGGTTTCTCCTGCAACCCGTTCCCTTTGTGCTGGATGAACGAACGTCTCTCTACATGCTCAGTTCTGAGAGATAAGTGTGTGTGAAAGCCGTCCTTCACCTAGCTTGAAGGGAACACAAAGTTTCTTTTCAGTTGCCAACTCCACTCCATACATATATATGGGGAGGTACAAGCTCCAACTCGGTTTTACAGTGAAAACGGCAGGCACTTCACACCGTCACTAGAAAACAGACTGAGAAACCAGAGTAAGGGTTTCTCCTGCAACACGTTCCCTTTGTGCTGGATGAACGAACGTCTCTCCACATGCTCAGTTCTGAGAGATAAGTGTGTGTGAAAGCCGTCCTTCACCTAGCTTGAAGGGAACACAAAGTTTCTTTTCAGTTGCCAACTCCACTCCATACATATATATGGGGAGGTACAAGCTCCAACTCGGTTTTACAGTGCAAACGGCAGGCACTTCAAACCGGCACTAGGAAACCGACTGAGAATCCAGAGTAAGGGTTTCTCCTGCAACCCGTTCCCTTTGTGCTGGATGAACGAACGTCTCTCCACATGCTCAGTTCTGAGAGATAAGTGTGTGTGAAAGCCGTCCTTCACCTAGCTTGAAGGGAACACAAAGTTTCTTTTCAGTTGCCAACTCCACTCCATACATATATATGGGGAAGTACAAGCTCCAACTCGGTTTTACAGTGAAAACGGCAGGCAATGCAAACCGGCACTAGGAAACAGACTGAGAAACCAGAGTAAGGGTTTCTCCTGCAACCCGTTCCCTTTGTGCTGGATGAACGAACGTCTCTCCACATGCTCAGTTCTGAGAGATAAGGGTGTGTGAAAGCCGTCCTTCACCTAGCTTGAAGGGAACACAAAGTTTCTTTTCAGTTGCCAACTCCACTCCATACATATATATGGGGAGGTACAAGCTCCAACTCGGTTTTACAGTGAAAACGGCAGGCACTTCAACCCGGCACTAGGAAACAGACTGAGAAACCAGAGTAAGGGTTTCTCCTGCAACCCGTTCCCTTTGTGCTGGATGAACGAACGTCTCTCCACATGCTCAGTTCTGAGAGATAAGTGTGTGTGAAAGCCGTCCTTCACCTAGCTTGAAGGGAACACAAAGTTTCTTTTCAGTTGCCAACTCCACTCCATAAATATATATGGGGAGGTACAAGCTCCAACTCGGTTTTACAGTGAAAACGGCAGGCACTTCAAACCGGCACTAGGAAACAGACTGAGAAACCAGAGTAAGGGTTTCTCCTGCAACCCGTTCCCTTTGTGCTGGATGAACGAACGTCTCTCCACATGCTCAGTTCTGAGAGATAAGGGTGTGTGAAAGCCGTCCTTCACCTAGCTTGAAGGGAACACAAAGTTTCTTTTCAGTTGCCAACTCCACTCCATACATATATATGGGGAGGTACAAGCTCCAACTCGTTTTTACAGTGAAATCAGCAGGCACTTCTATCCGGCACAAGGAAACAGAATGAGAAAACAGAGTAAGGGTTTCTCCTGCAACCCGTTCCCTTTGTGCTGGATGAACGAACGTCTCTCCACATGCTCAGTTCTGAGAGATAAGTGTGTGTGAAAGCCGTCCTTCACCTAGCTTGAAGGGAACACAAAGTTTCTTTTCAGATGCCAACTCCACTCCATACATATATATGGGGAAGTACAAGCTCCAACTCGGTTTTACAGTGAAAACGGCAGGCACTTCACACCGTCACTAGAAAACAGACTGAGAAACCAGAGTAAGGGTTTCTCCTGCAACCCGTTCCCTTTGTGCTGGATGAACGAACGTCTCTCCACATGCTCAGTTCTGAGAGATAAGTGTGTGTGAAAGCCGTCCTTCACCTAGCTTGAAGGGAACACAAAGTTTCTTTTCAGTTGCCAACTCCACTCCATACATATATATGGGGAGGTACAAGCTCCAACTCGGTTTTACAGTGAAAACGGCAGGCACTTCACACCGTCACTAGAAAACAGACTGAGAAACCAGAGTAAGGGTTTCTCCTGCAACCCGTTCCCTTTGTGCTGGATGAACGAACGTCTCTCCACATGCTCAGTTCTGAGAGATAAGTGTGTGTGAAAGCCGTCCTTCACCTAGCTTGAAAGGAACACAAAGTTTCTTTTCAGTTGCCAACTCCACTCCATACATATATATGGGGAGGTACAAGCTCCAACTCGGTTTTACAGTGAAAACGGCAGGCACTTCACACCGTCACTAGAAAACAGACTGAGAAACCAGAGTAAGGGTTTCTCCTGCAACCCGTTCCCTTTGTGCTGGATGAACGAACGTCTCTCCACATGCTCAGTTCTGAGAGATAAGTGTGTGTGAAAGCCGTCCTTCACCTAGCTTGAAGGGAACACAAAGTTTCTTTTCAGTTGCCAACTCCACTCCATACATATATATGGGGAGGTACAAGCTCCAACTCGGTTTTACAGTGCAAACGGCAGGCACTTCAAACCGGCACTAGGAAACCGACTGAGAATCCAGAGTAAGGGTTTCTCCTGCAACCCGTTCCCTTTGTGCTGGATGAACGAACGTCTCTCCACATGCTCAGTTCTGAGAGATAAGTGTGTGTGAAAGCCGTCCTTCACCTAGCTTGAAGGGAACACAAAGTTTCTTTTCAGTTGCCAACTCCACTCCATACATATATATGGGGAGGTAAAAGCTCCAACTCGGTTTTACAGTGAAAACGGCAGGCACTTCACACCGTCACTAGAAAACAGACTGAGAAACCAGAGTAAGGGTTTCCCCTGCAACCCGTTCCCTTTGTGCTGGATGAACGAACGTCTCTCCACATGCTCAGTTCTGAGAGATAAGTGTGTGTGAAAGCCGTCCTTCACCTAGCTTGAAGGGAACACAAAGTTTCTTTTCAGTTGCCAACTCCACTCCATACATATATATGGGGAGGTACAAGCTCCAACTCGGTTTTACAGTGAAAACGGCAGGCACTTCACACCGTCACTAGAAAACAGACTGAGAAACCAGAGTAAGGGTTTCTCCTGCAACCCGTTCCCTTTGTGCTGGATGAACGAACGTCTCTCCACATGCTCAGTTCTGAGAGATAAGTGTGTGTGAAAGCCGTCCTTCACCTAGCTTGAAGGGAACACAAAGTTTCTTTTCAGTTGCCAACTCCACTCCATACATATATATGGGGAGGTACAAGCTCCAACTCGGTTTTACAGTGCAAACGGCAGGCACTTCAAACCGGCACTAGGAAACCGACTGAGAATCCAGAGTAAGGGTTTCTCCTGCAACCCGTTCCCTTTGTGCTGGATGAACGAACGTCTCTCCACATGCTCAGTTCTGAGAGATAAGTGTGTGTGAAAGCCGTCCTTCACCTAGCTTGAAGGGAACACAAAGTTTCTTTTCAGTTGCCAACTCCACTCCATACATATATATGGGGAGGTACAAGCTCCAACTCGGTTTTACAGTGAAAACGGCAGGCAATTCAAACCGGCACTAGGAAACAGACTGAGAAACCAGAGTAAGGGTTTCTCCTGCAACCCGTTCCCTTTGTGCTGGATGAACGAACGTCTCTCCACATGCTCAGTTCTGAGAGATAAGGGTGTGTGAAAGCCGTCCTTCACCTAGCTTGAAGGGAACACAAAGTTTCTTTTCAGTTGCCAACTCCACTCCATACATATATATGGGGAGGTACAAGCTCCAACTCGGTTTTACAGTGAAATCGGCAGGCACTTCTATCCGGCACAAGGAAACAGAATGAGAAAACAGAGTAAGGGTTTCTCCTGCAACCCGTTCCCTTTGTGCTGGATGAACGAACGTCTATCCACATGCTCAGTTCTGAGAGATAAGTGTGTATGAAAGCCGTCCTTCACCTAGCTTGAAGGGAACACAAAGTTTCTTTTCAGATGCCAACTCCACTCCATACATATATATGGGGAAGTACAAGCCCCAACTCGGTTTTACAGTGAAAACGGCAGGCACTTCAAACCGGCACTAGGAAACAGACTGAGAAACCAGAGTAAGGGTTTCTCCTGCAACCCGTTCCCTTTGTGCTGGATGAACGAACGTCTCTCCACATGCTCAGTTCTGAGAGATAAGTGTGTGTGAAAGCCGTCCTTCACCTAGCTTGAAGGGAACACAAAGTTTCTTTTCAGTTGCCAACTCCACTCCATACATATATATGGGGAGGTACAAGCTCCAACTCGGTTTTATAGTGAAAACGGCAGGCACTTTACACCGTCACTAGAAAACAGACTGAGAAACCAGAGTAAGGGTTTCTCCTGCAACCCGTTCCCTTTGTGCTGGATGAACGAACGTCTCTCCACATGCTCAGTTCTGAGAGATAAGTGTGTGTGAAAGCCGTCCTTCACCTAGCTTGAAGGGAACACAAAGTTTCTTTTCAGTTGCCAAATCCACTCCATACATATATATGGGGATGTACAAGCTCCAACTCGGTTTTACACTGAAAACGGCAGGCACTTCAAACCAGCACTAAGAAACCGACTGAGAAACCAGAGTAAGGGTTTCTCCTGCAACCCGTTCCCTTTGTGCTGGATGAACGAACGTCTCTCCACATGCTCAGTTCTGAGAGATAAGTGTGTGTGAAAGCCGTCCTTCACCTAGCTTGAAGGGAACACAAAGTTTCTTTTCAGTTGCCAACTCCACTCCATACATATATATGGGGAGGTACAAGCTCCAACTCGGTTTTACAGTGCAAACGGCAGGCACTTCAAACCGGCACTAGGAAACCGACTGAGAATCCAGAGTAAGGGTTTCTCCTGCAACCCGTTCCCTTTGTGCTGGATGAACGAACGTCTCTCCACATGCTCAGTTCTGAGAGATAAGTGTGTGTGAAAGCCGTCCTTCACCTAGCTTGAAGGGAACACAAAGTTTGTTTTCAATTGCCAACTCCACTCCATACATATATATGGGGAGGTACAAGCTCCAACTCGGTTTTACAGTGAAAACGGCAGGCACTTCACACCGTCACTAGAAAACAGACTGAGAAACCAGAGTAAGGGTTTCTCCTGCAACCCGTTCCCTTTGTGCTGGATGAACGAACGTCTCTCCACATGCTCAGTTCTGAGAGATAAGTGTGTGTGAAAGCCGTCCTTCACCTAGCTTGAAGGGAACACAAATTTTCTTTTCAGTTGCCAACTCCACTCCATACATATATATGGGGAGGTACAAGCTCCAACTCGGTTTTACAGTGAAAACGGCAGGCACTTCAAACAGGCACTAGGAAACAGACTGAGAAACCAGAGTAAGGGTTTCTCCTGCAACCCGTTCCCTTTGTGCTGGATGAACGAACGTCTCTCCACATGCTCAGTTCTGAGAGATAAGTGTGTGTGAAAGCCGTCCTTCACCTAGCTTGAAGGGAACACAAAGTTTCTTTTCAGTTGCCAACTCCACTCCATACATATATATGGGGAGGTACAAGCTCCAACTCGGTTTTACAGTGAAAACGGCAGGCACTTCACACCGTCACTAGAAAACAGACTGAGAAACCAGAGTAAGGGTTTCTCCTGCAACCCGTTCCCTTTGTGCTGGATGAACGAAAGTCTCTCCACATGCTCAGTTCTGAGAGATAAGTGTGTGTGAAAGCCGTCCTTCACCTAGCTTGAAGGGAACACAAAGTTTCTTTTCAGTTGCCAACTCCACTGCTTACATATATATGGGGATGTACAAGCTCCAACTCGGTTTTACACTGAAAACGGCAGGCACTTCAAACCAGCACTAAGAAACCGACTGAGAAACCAGAGTAAGGGTTTCTCCTGCAACCCGTTCCCTTTGTGCTGGATGAACGAACGTCTCTCCACATGCTCAGTTCTGAGAGATAAGTGTGTGTGAAAGCCGTCCTTCACCTAGCTTGAAGGGAACACAAAGTTTCTTTTCAGTTGCCAACTCCACTCCATACATATATATGGGGAGGTACAAGCTCCAACTCGGTTTTACAGTGAAAACGGCAGGCACTTCAAACCGGCACTAGGAAACCGACTGAGAATCCAGAGTAAGGGTTTCTCCTGCAACCCGTTCCCTTTGTGCTGGATGAACGAACGTCTCTCCACATGCTCAGTTCTGAGAGATAAGTGTGTGTGAAAGCCGTCCTTCACCTAGCTTGAAGGGAACACAAAGTTTCTTTTCAATTGCCAACTCCACTCCATACATATATATGGGGAGGTACAAGCTCCAACTCGGTTTTACAGTGAAAACGGCAGGCACTTCACACCGTCACTAGAAAACAGACTGAGAAACCAGAGTAAGGGTTTCTCCTGCAACCCGTTCCCTTTGTGCTGGATGAACGAACGTCTCTCCACATGCTCAGTTCTGAGAGATAAGTGTGTGTGAAAGCCGTCCTTCACCTAGCTTGAAGGGAACACAAATTTTCTTTTCAGTTGCCAACTCCACTCCATACATATATATGGGGAGGTACAAGCTCCAACTCGGTTTTACAGTGAAAACGGCAGGCACTTCAAACCGGCACTAGGAAACAGACTGAGAAACCAGAGTAAGGGTTTCTCCTGCAACCCGTTCCCTTTGTGCTGGATGAACGAACGTCTCTCCACATGCTCAGTTCTGAGAGATAAGTGTGTGTGAAAGCCGTCCTTCACCTAGCTTGAAGGGAACACAAAGTTTCTTTTCAGTTGCCAACTCCACTCCATACATATATATGGGGAGGTACAAGCTCCAACTCGGTTTTACAGTGAAAACGGCAGGCACTTCACACCGTCACTAGAAAACAGACTGAGAAACCAGAGTAAGGGTTTCTCCTGCAACCCGTTCCCTTTGTGCTGGATGAACGAACGTCTCTCCACATGCTCAGTTCTGAGAGATAAGTGTGTGTGAAAGCCGTCCTTCACCTAGCTTGAAGGGAACACAAAGTTTCTTTTCAGTTGCCAACTCCACTCCATACATATATATGGGGAGGTACAAGCTCCAACTCGGTTTTACAGTGAAAACGGCAGGCACTTCAAACCGGCACTAGGAAACTGACTGAGAAACCAGAGTAAGGGTTTCTCCTGCAACCCGTTCCCTTTGTGCTGGATGAACGAACGTCTCTCCACATGCTCAGTTCTGAGAGATAAGTGTGTGTGAAAGCCGTCCTTCACCTAGCTTGAAGGGAACACAAATTTTCTTTTCAGTTGCCAACTCCACTCCATACATATATATGGGGAGGTACAAGCTCCAACTCGGTTTTACAGTGAAAACGGCAGGCACTTCAAACCGGCACTAGGAAACAGACTGAGAAACCAGAGTAAGGGTTTCTCCTGCAACCCGTTCCCTTTGTGCTGGATGAACGAACGTCTCTCCACATGCTCAGTTCTGAGAGATAAGTGTGTGTGAAAGCCGTCCTTCACCTAGCTTGAAGGGAACACAAAGTTTCTTTTCAGTTGCCAACTCCACTCCATACATATATATGGGGAGGTACAAGCTCCAACTCGGTTTTACAGTGAAAACGGCAGGCACTTCACACCGTCACTAGAAAACAGACTGAGAAACCAGAGTAAGGGTTTCTCCTGCAACCCGTTCCCTTTGTGCTGGATGAACGAACGTCTCTCCACATGCTCAGTTCTGAGAGATAAGTGTGTGTGAAAGCCGTCCTTCACCTAGCTTGAAGGGAACACAAAGTTTCTTTTCAGTTGCCAACTCCACTCCATACATATATATGGGGAGGTACAAGCTCCAACTCGGTTTTACAGTGAAAACGGCAGGCACTTCAAACCGGCACTAGGAAACTGACTGAGAAACCAGAGTAAGGGTTTCTCCTGCAACCCGTTCCCTTTGTGCTGGATGAACGAACGTCTCTCCACATGCTCAGTTCTGAGTGATAAGTGTGTGTGAAAGCCGTCCTTCACCTAGCTTGAAGGGAACACAAAGTTTCTTTTCAGTTGCCAACTCCACTCCATACATATATATGGGGAGGTACAAGCTCCAACTCGGTTTTACAGTGAAAACGGCAGGCACTTCACATCGTCACTAGAAAACAGACTGAGAAACCAGAGTAAGGGTTTCTCCTGCAACCCGTTCCCTTTGTGCTGGATGAACGAACGTCTCTCCACATGCTCAGTTCTGAGAGATAAGTGTGTGTGAAAGCCGTCCTTCACCTAGCTTGAAGGGAACACAAAGTTTCTTTTCAGTTGGCAACTCCACTCCATACATATATATGGGGAGGTACAAGCTCCAACTCGGTTTTACAGTGAAAACGGCAGGCACTTCACACCGTCACTAGAAAACAGACTGAGAAACCAGAGTAAGGGTTTCTCCTGCAACCCGTTCCCTTTGTGCTGGATGAACGAACGTCTCTCCACATGCTCAGTTCTGAGAGATAAGTGTGTGTGAAAGGCGTCCTTCACCTAGCTTGAAGGGAACACAAAGTTTCTTTTCAGTTGCCAACTCCACTGCTTACATATATATGGGGATGTACAAGCTCCAACTCGGTTTTACAGTGAAAACGGCAGGCACTTCAAACCAGCACTAAGAAACCGACTGAGAATCCAGAGTAAGGGTTTCTCCTGCAACCCGTTCCCTTTGTGCTGGATGAACGAACGTCTCTCCACATGCTCAGTTCTGAGAGATAAGTGTGTATGAAAGCCGTCCTTCACCTAGCTTGAAGGGAACACAAAGTTTCTTTTCAGTTGCCAACTCCACTCCATATATATATATGGGGAGGTACAAGCTCCAACTCGGTTTTACAGTGAAAACGGCAGGCACTTCAAACCGGCACTAGGAAACAGACTGAGAAACCAGAGTAAGGGTTTCTCCTGCAACCCGTTCCCTTTGTGCTGGATGAACGAACGTCTCTCCACATGCTCAGTTCTGAGAGATAAGTGTGTGTGAAAGCCGTCCTTCACCTAGCTTGAAGGGAACACAAAGTTTCTTTTCAGTTGCCAACTCCACTCCATACATATATATGGGGAGGTACAAGCTCCAACTCGGTTTTACAGTGAAAACGGCAGGCACTTCACACCGTCACTAGAAAACAGACTGAGAAACCAGAGTAAGGGTTTCTCCTGCAACCCGTTCCCTTTGTGCTGGATGAACGAACGTCTCTCCACATGCTCAGTTCTGAGAGATAAGTGTGTGTGAAAGCCGTCCTTCACCTAGCTTGAAGGGAACACAAAGTTTCTTTTCAGTTGCCAACTCCACTCCATACATATATATGGGGAGGTACAAGCCCCAACTCGGTTTTACAGTGAAAACGGCAGGCACTTCACACCGTCACTAGAAAACAGACTGAGAATCCAGAGTAAGGGTTTCTCCTGCAACCCGTTCCCTTTGTGCTGGATGAACGAACGTCTCTCCACATGCTCAGTTCTGAGAGATAAGTGTGTGTGAAAGCCGTCCTTCACCTAGCTTGAAGGGAACACAAATTTTCTTTTCAGTTGCCAACTCCACTCCATACATATATATGGGGAGGTACAAGCTCCAACTCGGTTTTACAGTGAAAACGGCAGGCACTTCAAACCGGCACTAGGAAACAGACTGAGAAACCAGTGTAAGGGTTTCTCCTGCAACCCGTTCCCTTTGTGCTGGATGAACGAACGTCTCTCCACATGCTCAGTTCTGAGAGATAAGTGTGTGTGAAAGCCGTCCTTCACCTAGCTTGAAGGGAACACAAAGTTTCTTTTCAGTTGCCAACTCCACTCCATACATATATATGGGGAGGTACAAGCTCCAACTCGGTTTTACAGTGAAAACGGCAGGCACTTCAAACCGGCACTAGGAAACCGACTGAGAAACCAGAGAAAGGGTTTCTCCTGCAACCCGTTCCCTTTGTGCTGGATGAACGAACGTCTCTCCACATGCTCAGTTCTGAGAGATAAGTGTGTGTGAAAGCCGTCCTTCACCTAGCTTGAAGGGAACACAAAGTTTCTTTTCAGTTGCCAACTCCACTCCATACATATATATGGGGAGGTACAAGCTCCAACTCGGTTTTACAGTGAAAACGGCAGGCACTTCACACCTTCACTAGAAAACAGACTGAGAAACCAGAGTAAGGGTTTGTCCTACAACCCGTTCCCTTTGTGCTGGATGAACGAACGTCTCTCCACATGCTCAGTTCTGAGAGATAAGTGTGTGTGAAAGCCGTCCTTCACCTAGCTTGAAGGGAACACAAAGTTTCTTTTCAGTTGCCAACTCCACTCCATACATATATATGGGGAGGTACAAGCTCCAACTCGGTTTTACAGTGAAAACGGCAGGCACTTCACACCGTCACTAGAAAACAGACTGAGAATCCAGAGTAAGGGTTTCTCCTGCAACCCGTTCCCTTTGTGCTGGATGAACGAACGGCTCTCCACATGCTCAGTTCTGAGAGATAAGTGTGTGTGAAAGCCGTCCTTCACCTAGCTTGAAGGGAACACAAAGTTTCTTTTCAGTTGCCAACTCCACTCCATACATATATATGGGGAGGTACAAGCTCCAACTCGGTTTTACAGTGAAAACGGCAGGCACTTCAACCCGGCACTAGGAAACAGACTGAGAAACCAGAGTAAGGGTTTCTCCTGCAACCCGTTCCCTTTGTGCTGGATGAACGAACGTCTCTCCACATGCTCAGTTCTGAGAGATAAGTGTGTGTGAAAGCCGTCCTTCACCTAGCTTGAAGGGAACACAAAGTTTCTTTTCAGTTGCCAACTCCACTCCATACATATATATGGGGAGGTACAAGCTCCAACTCGGTTTTACAGTGAAATCGGCAGGCACTTCAAACCGGCACAAGGAAACAGACTGAGAAACCAGAGTAAGGATTTCTCCTGCAACCCGTTCCCTTTGTGCTGGATGAACGAACGTCTATCCACATGCTCAGTTCTGAGAGATAAGTGTGTGTGAAAGCCGTCCTTCACCTAGCTTGAAGGGAACACAAAGTTTCTTTTCAGTTGCCAACTCCACTCCATACATATATATGGGGAGGTACAAGCTCCAACTCGGTTTTACAGTGAAAACGGCAGGCACTTCAAACCAGCACTAAGAAACCGACTGAGAATCCAGAGTAAGGGTTTCTTCTGCAACCCGTTCCCTTTGTGCTGGATGAACGAACGTCTCTCCACATGCTCAGTTCTGAGAGATAAGTGTGTGTGAAAGCCGTCCTTCACCTAGCTTGAAGGGAACACAAAGTTTCTTTTCAGTTGCCAACTCCACTCCATACATATATATGGGGAGGTACAAGCTCCAACTCGGTTTTACAGTGAAAACGGCAGGCACTTCAACCCGGCACTAGGAAACAGACTGAGAAACCAGAGTAAGGGTTTCTCCTGCAACCCGTTCCCTTTGTGCTGGATGAACGAACGTCTCTCCACATGCTCAGTTCTGAGAGATAAGTGTGTGTGAAAGCCGTCCTTCACCTAGCTTGAAGGGAACACAAAGTTTCTTTTCAGTTGCCAACTCCACTCCATACATATATATGGGGAGGTACAAGCTCCAACTCGGTTTTACAGTGAAAACGGCAGGCACTTCACACCGTCACTAGAAAACAGACTGAGAAACCAGAGTAAGGGTTTCTCCTGCAACCCGTTCCCTTTGTGCTGGATGAACGAACGGCTCTCCACATGCTCAGTTCTGAGAGATAAGTGTGTGTGAAAGCCGTCCTTCACCTAGCTTGAAGGGAACACAAAGTTTCTTTTCAGTTGCCAACTCCACTCCATACATATATATGGGGAGGTACAAGCTCCAACTCGGTTTTACAGTGAAAAAGGCAGGCACTTCAACCCGGCACTAGGAAACAGACTGAGAAACCAGAGTAAGGGTTTCTCCTGCAACCCGTTCCCTTTGTGCTGGATGAACGAACGTCTCTCCACATGCTCAGTTCTGAGAGATAAGTGTGTGTGAAAGCCGTCCTTCACCTAGCTTGAAGGGAACACAAAGTTTCTTTTCAGTTGCCAACTCCACTCCATACATATATATGGGGAGGTACAAGCTCCAACTCGGTTTTACAGTGAAATCGGCAGGCACTTCTATCCGGCACAAGGAAACAGACTGAGAAACCAGAGTAAGGATTTCTCCTGCAACCCGTTCCCTTTGTGCTGGATGAACGAACGTCTCTCCACATGCTCAGTTCTGAGAGATAAGTGTGTGTGAAAGCCGTCCTTCACCTAGCTTGAAGGGAACACAAAGTTTCTTTTCAGTTGCCAACTCCACTCCATACATATATATGGGGAGGTACAAGCTCCAACTCGGTTTTACAGTGAAAACGGCAGGCACATCAAACCAGCACTAAGAAACCGACTGAGAATCCAGAGTAAGGGTTTCTTCTGCAACCCGTTCCCTTTGTGCTGGATGAACGAACGTCTCTCCACATGCTCAGTTCTGAGAGATAAGTGTGTGTGAAAGCCGTCCTTCACCTAGCTTGAAGGGAACACAAAGTTTCTTTTCAGTTGCCAACTCCACTCCATACATATATATGGGGAGGTACAAGCTCCAACTCGGTTTTACAGTGAAAACGGCAGGCACTTCAACCCGGCACTAGGAAACAGACTGAGAAACCAGAGTAAGGGTTTCTCCTGCAACCCGTTCCCTTTGTGCTGGATGAACGAACGTGTCTCCACATGCTCAGTTCTGAGAGATAAGTGTGTGTGAAAGCCGTCCTTCACCTAGCTTGAAGGGAACACAAAGTTTCTTTTCAGTTGCCAACTCCACTCCATACATATATATGGGGAGGTACAAGCTCCAACTCGGTTTTACAGTGAAAACTTCAGGCACTTCAAACCGGCACTAGGAAACAGACTGAGAAACCAGAGTAAGGGTTTCTCCTGCAACCCGTTCCCTTTGTGCTGGATGAACGAACGTCTCTCCACATGCTCAGTTCTGAGAGATAAGTGTGAGTGAAAGCCGTCCTTCACCTAGCTTGAAGGGAACACAAAGTTTCTTTTCAGTTGCCAACTCCACTCCATACATATATATGGGGAGGTACAAGCTCCAACTCGTTTTTACAGTGAAATCGGCAGGCACTTCTATTCGGCACAAGGAAACAGAATGAGAAAACAGAGTAAGGGTTTCTCCTGCAACCCGTTCCCTTTGTGCTGGATGAACGAACGTCTCTTCACATGCTCAGTTCTGAGAGATAAGTGTGTGTGAAAGCCGTCCTTCACCTAGCTTGAAGGGAACACAAAGTTTCTTTTCAGATGCCAAATCCACTCCATACATATATATGGGGAAGTACAAGCTCCAACTCGGTTTTACAGTGAAAACGGCAGGCACTTCAAACCGGCACTAGGAAACAGACTGAGAAACCAGAGTAAGGGTTTCCCCTGCAACCCGTTCCCTTTGTGCTGGATGAACGAACGTCTCTCCACATGCTCAGTTCTGAGAGATAAGTGTGTGTGAAAACCGTCCTTCACCTAGCTTGAAGGGAACACAAAGTTTCTTTTCAGTTGCCAACGCCACTCCATACATATATATGGGGAGGTACAAGCTCCAACTCGGTTTTACAGTGAAAACGGCAGGCACTTCACACCGTCACTAGAAAACAGACTGAGAAACCAGAGTAAGGGTTTCTCCTGCAACCCGTTCCCTTTGTGCTGGATGAACGAACGTCTCTCCACATGCTCAGTTCTGAGAGATAAGTGTGTGTGAAAGCCGTCCTTCACCTAGCTTGAAGGGAACACAAAGTTTCTTTTCAGTTGCCAACTCCACTCCATACATATATATGGGGAGGTACAAGCTCCAACTCGGTTTTACAGTGCAAACGGCAGGCACTTCAAACCGGCACTAGGAAACCGACTGAGAATCCAGAGTAATGGTTTCTCCTGCAACCCGTTCCCTTTGTGCTGGATGAACGAACGTCTCTCCACATGCTCAGTTCTGAGAGATAAGTGTGTGTGAAAGCCGTCCTTCACCTAGCTTGAAGGGAACACAAAGTTTCTTTTCAGTTGCCAACTCCACTCCATACATATATATGGGGAGGTACAAGCTCCAACTCGGTTTTACAGTGAAAACGGCAGGCAATTCAAACCGGCACTAGGAAACAGACTGAGAAACCAGAGTAAGGGTTTCTCCTGCAACCCGTTCCCTTTGTGCTGGATGAACGAACGTCTCTCCACATGCTCAGTTCTGAGAGATAAGTGTGTGTGAAAGCCGTCCTTCACCTAGCTTGAAGGGAACACAAAGTTTCTTTTCAGTTGCCAACTCCACTCCATACATATATATGGGGAGGTACAAGCTCCAACTCGGTTTTACAGTGAAATCGGCAGGCACTTCTATCCGGCACAAGGAAACAGAATGAGAAAACAGAGTAAGGGTTTCTCCTGCAACCCGTTCCCTTTGTGCTGGATGAACGAACGTCTATCCACATGCTCAGTTCTGAGAGATAAGTGTGTATGAAAGCCGTCCTTCACCTAGCTTGAAGGGAACACAAAGTTTCTTTTCAGTTGCCAACTCCACTCCATACATATATATGGGGAGGTACAAGCTCCAACTCGGTTTTACAGTGAAAACGGCAGGCACTTCACACCGTCACTAGAAAACAGACTGAGAATCCAGAGTAAGGGTTTCTCCTGCAACCCGTTCCCTTTGTGCTGGATGAACGAACGGCTCTCCACATGCTCAGTTCTGAGAGATAAGTGTGTGTGAAAGCCGTCCTTCACCTAGCTTGAAGGGAACACAAATTTTCTTTTCAGTTGCCAACTCCACTCCATACATATATATGGGGAGGTACAAGCTCCAACTCGGTTTTACAGTGAAAACGGCAGGCACTTCAAACCGGCACTAGGAAACCGACTGGGAATCCAGAGTAAGGGTTTCTCCTGCAACCCGTTCCCTTTGTGCTGGATGAACGAACGTCTCTCCACATGCTCAGTTCTGAGAGATAAGTGTGTGTGAAAGCCGTCCTTCACCTAGCTTGAAGGGAACACAAAGTTTCTTTTCAGTTGCCAACTCCACTCCATACATATATATGGGGAGGTACAAGCTCCAACTCGGTTTTACAGTGAAAACGGCAGGCACTTCACACCGTCACTAGAAAACAGACTGAGAAACCAGAGTAAGGGTTTCTCCTGCAACCCGTTCCCTTTGTGCTGGATGAACGAACGTCTCTCCACATGCTCAGTTCTGAGAGATAATTGTGTGTGAAAGCCGTCCTTCACCTAGCTTGAAGGGAACACAAAGTTTCTTTTCAGTTGCCAACTCCACTCCATACATATATATGGGGAGGTACAAGCTCCAACTCGGTTTTACAGTGAAAACGGCAGGCACTTCAAACCGGCACTAGGAAACTGACTGAGAAACCAGAGTAAGGGTTTCTCCTGCAACCCGTTCCCTTTGTGCTGGATGAACGAACGTCTCTCCACATGCTCAGTTCTGAGTGATAAGTGTGTGTGAAAGCCGTCCTTCACCTAGCTTGAAGGGAACACAAAGTTTCTTTTCAGTTGCCAACTCCACTCCATACATATATATGGGGAGGTACAAGCTCCAACTCGGTTTTACAGTGGAAACGGCAGGCACTTCACATCGTCACTAGAAAACAGACTGAGAAACCAGAGTAAGGGTTTCTCCTGCAACCCGTTCCCTTTGTGCTGGATGAACGAACGTCTCTCCACATGCTCAGTTCTGAGAGATAAGTGTGTGTGAAAGCCGTCCTTCACCTAGCTTGAAGGGAACACAAAGTTTCTTTTCAGTTGCCAACTCCACTCCATACATATATATGGGGAGGTACAAGCTCCAACTCGGTTTTACAGTGAAAACGGCAGGCACTTCACACCGTCACTAGAAAACAGACTGAGAAACCAGAGTAAGGGTTTCCCCTGCAACCCGTTCCCTTTGTGCTGGATGAACGAACGTCTCTCCACATGCTCAGTTCTGAGAGATAAGTGTGTGTGAAAGCCGTCCTTCACCTAGCTTGAAGGGAACACAAAGTTTCTTTTCAGTTGCCAACTCCACTGCTTACATATATATGGGGATGTACAAGCTCCAACTCGGTTTTACAGTGAAAACGGCAGGCACTTCAAACCAGCACTAAGAAACCGACTGAGAATCCAGAGTAAGGGTTTCTCCTGCAAACCGTTCCCTTTGTGCTGGATGAACGAACGTCTCTCCACATGCACAGTTCTGAGAGATAAGTGTGTATGAAAGCCGTCCTTCACCTAGCTTGAAGGGAACACAAAGTTTCTTTTCAGTTGCCAACTCCACTCCATACATATATATGGGGAGGTACAAGCTCCAACTCGGTTTTACAGTGAAAACGGCAGGCACTTCAAACCGGCACTAGGAAACCGACTGAGAATCCAGAGTAAGGGTTTCTCCTGCAACCCGTTCCCTTTGTGCTGGATGAACGAACGTCTCTCCACATGCTCAGTTCTGAGAGATAAGTGTGTGTGAAAGCCGTCCTTCACCTAGCTTGAAGGGAACACAAAGTTTCTTTTCAGTTGCCAACTCCACTCCATACATATATATGGGGAGGTACAAGCTCCAACTCGGTTTTACAGTGAAAACGGCAGGCACTTCACACCGTCACTAGAAAACAGACTGAGAAACCAGAGTAAGGGTTTCTCCTGCAACCCGTTCCCTTTGTGCTGGATGAACGAACGTCTCTCCACATGCTCAGTTCTGAGAGATAAGTGTGTGTGAAAGCCGTCCTTCACCTAGCTTGAAGGGAACACAAAGTTTCTTTTCAGTTGCCAACTCCACTCCATACATATATATGGGGAGGTACAAGCTCCAACTCGGTTTTACAGTGAAAACGGCAGGCACTTCACACCGTCACTAGAAAACAGACTGAGAAACCAGAGTAAGGGTTTCCCCTGCAACCCGTTCCCTTTGTGCTGGATGAACGAACGTCTCTCCACATGCTCAGTTCTGAGAGATAAGTGTGTGTGAAAGCCGTCCTTCACCTAGCTTGAAGGGAACACAAAGTTTCTTTTCAGTTGCCAACTCCACTGCTTACATATATATGGGGATGTACAAGCTCCAACTCGGTTTTACAGTGAAAACGGCAGGCACTTCAAACCAGCACTAAGAAACCGACTGAGAATCCAGAGTAAGGGTTTCTCCTGCAAACCGTTCCCTTTGTGCTGGATGAACGAACGTCTCTCCACATGCACAGTTCTGAGAGATAAGTGTGTATGAAAGCCGTCCTTCACCTTGCTTGAAGGGAACACAAAGTTTCTTTTCAGTTGCCAACTCCACTCCATACATATATATGGGGAGGTACAAGCTCCAACTCGGTTTTACAGTGAAAACGGCAGACACTTCAAACCGGCACTAGGAAACAGACTGAGAAACCAGAGTAAGGGTTTCTCCTGCAACCCGTTCCCTTTGTGCTGGATGAACGAACGTCTCTCCACATGCTCAGTTCTAAGAGATAAGTGTGTGTGAAAGCCGTCCTTCACCTAGCTTGAAGGGAACACAAAGTTTCTTTTCAGTTGCCAACTCCACTCCATACATATATATGGGGAGGTACAAGCTCCAACTCGGTTTTACAGTGAAAACGGCAGGCACTTCACACCGTCACTAGAAAACAGACTGAGAAACCAGAGTAAGGGTTTCTCCTGCAACCCGTTCCCTTTGTGCTGGATGAACGAACGTCTCTCCACATGCTCAGTTCTGAGAGATAATTGTGTGTGAAAGCCGTCCTTCACCTAGCTTGAAGGGAACACAAAGTTTCTTTTCAGTTGCCAACTCCACTCCATACATATATATGGGGAGGTACAAGCTCCAACTCGGTTTTACAGTGAAAACGGCAGGCACTTCAAACCGGCACTAGGAAACTGACTGAGAAACCAGAGTAAGGGTTTCTCCTGCAACCCGTTCCCTTTGTGCTGGATGAACGAACGTCTCTCCACATGCTCAGTTCTGAGTGATAAGTGTGTGTGAAAGCCGTCCTTCACCTAGCTTGAAGGGAACACAAAGTTTCTTTTCAGTAGCCAACTCCACTCCATACATATATATGGGGAGGTACAAGCTCCAACTCGGTTTTACAGTGGAAACGGCAGGCACTTCACATCGTCACTAGAAAACAGACTGAGAAACCAGAGTAAGGGTTTCTCCTGCAACCCGTTCCCTTTGTGCTGGATGAACGAACGTCTCTCCACATGCTCAGTTCTGAGAGATAAGTGTGTGTGAAAGCCGTCCTTCACCTAGCTTGAAGGGAACACAAAGTTTCTTTTCAGTTGCCAACTCCACTCCATACATATATATGGGGAGGTACAAGCTCCAACTCGGTTTTACAGTGAAAACGGCAGGCACTTCACACCGTCACTAGAAAACAGACTGAGAAACCAGAGTAAGGGTTTCCCCTGCAACCCGTTCCCTTTGTGCTGGATGAACGAACGTCTCTCCACATGCTCAGTTCTGAGAGATAAGTGTGTGTGAAAGCCGTCCTTCACCTAGCTTGAAGGGAACACAAAGTTTCTTTTCAGTTGCCAACTCCACTGCTTACATATATATGGGGATGTACAAGCTCCAACTCGGTTTTACAGTGAAAACGGCAGGCACTTCAAACCAGCACTAAGAAACCGGCTGAGAATCCAGAGTAAGGGTTTCTCCTGCAAACCGTTCCCTTTGTGCTGGATGAACGAACGTCTCTCCACATGCACAGTTCTGAGAGATAAGTGTGTATGAAAGCCGTCCTTCACCTAGCTTGAAGGGAACACAAAGTTTCTTTTCAGTTGCCAACTCCACTCCATACATATATATGGGGAGGTACAAGCTCCAACTCGGTTTTACAGTGAAAACGGCAGGCACTTCACACCGTCACTAGAAAACAGACTGAGAAACCAGAGTAAGGGTTTCTCCTGCAACCCGTTCCCTTTGTGCTGGATGAACGAACGTCTCTCCACATGCTCAGTTCTGAGAGATAATTGTGTGTGAAAGCCGTCCTTCACCTAGCTTGAAGGGAACACAAAGTTTCTTTTCAGTTGCCAACTCCACTCCATACATATATATGGGGAGATACAAGCTCCAACTCGGTTTTACAGTGAAAACGGCAGGCACTTCAAACCGGCACTAGGAAACTGACTGAGAAACCAGAGTAAGGGTTTCTCCTGCAACCCGTTCCCTTTGTGCTGGATGAACGAACGTCTCTCCACATGCTCAGTTCTGAGTGATAAGTGTGTGTGAAAGCCGTCCTTCACCTAGCTTGAAGGGAACACAAAGTTTCTTTTCAGTTGCCAACTCCACTCCATACATATATATGGGGAGGTACAAGCTCCAACTCGGTTTTACAGTGGAAACGGCAGGCACTTCACATCGTCACTAGAAAACAGACTGAGAAACCAGAGTAAGGGTTTCTCCTGCAACCCGTTCCCTTTGTGCTGGATGAACGAACGTCTCTCCACATGCTCAGTTCTGAGAGATAAGTGTGTGTGAAAGCCGTCCTTCACCTAGCTTGAAGGGAACACAAAGTTTCTTTTCAGTTGCCAACTCCACTCCATACATATATATGGGGAGGTACAAGCTCCAACTCGGTTTTACAGTGAAAACGGCAGGCACTTCACACCGTCACTAGAAAACAGACTGAGAAACCAGAGTAAGGGTTTCCCCTGCAACCCGTTCCCTTTGTGCTGGATGAACGAACGTCTCTCCACATGCTCAGTTCTGAGAGATAAGTGTGTGTGAAAGCCGTCCTTCACCTAGCTTGAAGGGAACACAAAGTTTCTTTTCAGTTGCCAACTCCACTGCTTACATATATATGGGGATGTACAAGCTCCAACTCGGTTTTACAGTGAAAACGGCAGGCACTTCAAACCAGCACTAAGAAACCGACTGAGAATCCAGAGTAAGGGTTTCTCCTGCAAACCGTTCCCTTTGTGCTGGATGAACGAACGTCTCTCCACATGCACAGTTCTGAGAGATAAGTGTGTATGAAAGCCGTCCTTCAACTAGCTTGAAGGGAACACAAAGTTTCTTTTCAGTTGCCAACTCCACTCCATACATATATATGGGGAGGTACAAGCTCCAACTCGGTTTTACAGTGAAAACGGCAGGCACTTCAAACCGGCACTAGGAAACCGACTGAGAATCCAGAGTAAGGGTTTCTCCTGCAACCCGTTCCCTTTGTGCTGGATGAACGAACGTCTCTCCACATGCTCAGTTCTGAGAGATAAGTGTGTGTGAAAGCCGTCCTTCACCTAGCTTGAAGGGAACACAAAGTTTCTTTTCAGTTGCCAACTCCACTCCATACATATATATGGGGAGGTACAAGCTCCAACTCGGTTTTACAGTGAAAACGGCAGGCACTTCACACCGTCACTAGAAAACAGACTGAGAAACCAGAGTAAGGGTTTCTCCTGCAACCCGTTCCCTTTGTGCTGGATGAACGAACGTCTCTCCACATGCTCAGTTCTGAGAGATAAGTGTGTGTGAAAGCCGTCCTTCACCTAGCTTGAAGGGAACACAAAGTTTCTTTTCAGTTGCCAACTCCACTCCATACATATATATGGGGAGGTACAAGCTCCAACTCGGTTTTACAGTGAAAACGGCAGACACTTCAAACCGGCACTAGGAAACAGACTGAGAAACCAGAGTAAGGGTTTCTCCTGCAACCCGTTCCCTTTGTGCTGGATGAACGAACGTCTCTCCACATGCTCAGTTCTAAGAGATAAGTGTGTGTGAAAGCCGTCCTTCACCTAGCTTGAAGGGAACACAAAGTTTCTTTTCAGTTGCCAACTCCACTCCATACATATATATGGGGAGGTACAAGCTCCAACTCGGTTTTACAGTGAAAACGGCAGGCACTTCACACCGTCACTAGAAAACAGACTGAGAAACCAGAGTAAGGGTTTCTCCTGCAACCCGTTCCCTTTGTGCTGGATGAACGAACGTCTCTCCACATGCTCAGTTCTGAGAGATAATTGTGTGTGAAAGCCGTCCTTCACCTAGCTTGAAGGGAACACAAAGTTTCTTTTCAGTTGCCAACTCCACTCCATATATATATATGGGGAGGTACAAGCTCCAACTCGGTTTTACAGTGAAAACGGCAGGCACTTCAAACCGGCACTAGGAAACAGACTGAGAAACCAGAGTAAGGGTTTCTCCTGCAACCCGTTCCCTTTGTGCTGGATGAACGAACGTCTCTCCACATGCTCAGTTCTGAGAGATAAGTGTGTGTGAAAGCCGTCCTTCACCTAGCTTGAAGGGAACACAAAGTTTCTTTTCAGTTGCCAACTCCACTCCATACATATATATGGGGAGGTACAAGCTCCAACTCGGTTTTACAGTGAAAACGGCAGGCACTTCAAACCAGCACTAAGAAACCGACTGAGAATCCAGAGTAAGGGTTTCTCCTGCAACCCGTTCCCTTTGTGCTGGATGAACGAACGTCTCTCCACATGCTCAGTTCTGAGAGATAAGTGTGTGTGAAAGCCGTCCTTCACCTAGCTTGAAGGGAACACAAAGTTTCTTTTCAGTTGCCAACTCCACTCCATACATATATATGGGGAGGTACAAGCTCCAACTCGGTTTTACAGTGAAAACGGCAGGCACTTCAAACCGGCACTAGGAAACCGACTGAGAAACCAGAGTAAGGGTTTCTCCTGCAACCCGTTCCCTTTGTGCTGGATGAACGAACGTCTCTCCACATGCTCAGTTCTGAGAGATAAGTGTGTGTGAAAGCCGTCCTTCACCTAGCTTGAAGGGAACACAAAGTTTCTTTTCAGTTGCCAACTCCACTCCATACATATATATGGGGAGGTACAAGCTCCAACTCGGTTTTACAGTGAAAACGGCAGGCACTTCACACCGTCACTAGAAAACAGACTGAGAAACCAGAGTAAGGGTTTCTCCTGCAACCCGTTCCCTTTGTGCTGGATGAACGAACGTCTCTCCACATGCTCAGTTCTGAGAGATAAGTGTGTGTGAAAGCCGTCCTTCACCTAGCTTGAAGGGAACACAAAGTTTCTTTTCAGTTGCCAACTCCACTCCATACATATATATGGGGAGGTACAAGCTCCAACTCGGTTTTACAGTGAAAACGGCAGGCACTTCACACCGTCACTAGAAAACAGACTGAGAAACCAGAGTAAGGGTTTCTCCTGCAACCCGTTCCCTTTGTGCTGGATGAACGAACGTCTCTCCACATGCTCAGTTCTGAGAGATAAGTGTGTGTGAAAGCCGTCCTTCACCTAGCTTGAAGGGAACACAAAGTTTCTTTTCAGTTGCCAACTCCACTCCATACATATATATGGGGAGGTACAAGCTCCAACTCGGTTTTACAGTGAAAACGGCAGGCACTTCACACCGTCACTAGAAAACAGACTGAGAATCCAGAGTAAGGGTTTCTCCTGCAACCCGTTCCCTTTGTGCTGGATGAACGAACGTCTCTCCACATGCTCAGTTCTGAGAGATAAGTGTGTGTGAAAGCCGTCCTTCACCTAGCTTGAAGGGAACACAAATTTTCTTTTCAGTTGCCAACTCCACTCCATACATATATATGGGGAGTTACAAGCTCCAACTCGGTTTTACAGTGAAAACGGCAGGCACTTCAAACCGGCACTAGGAAACAGACTGAGAAACCAGAGTAAGGGTTTCTCCTGCAACCCGTTCCCTTTGTGCTGGATGAACGAACGTCTCTCCACATGCTCAGTTCTGAGAGATAAGTGTGTGTGAAAGCCGTCCTTCACCTAGCTTGAAGGGAACACAAAGTTTCTATTCAGTTGCCAACTCCACTCCATACATATATATGGGGAGGTACAAGCTCCAACTCGGTTTTACAATGAAAACCGCAGGCACTTCACACCGTCACTAGAAAACAGACTGAGAAACCAGAGTAAGGGTTTCTCCTGCAACCCGTTCCCTTTGTGCTGGATGAACGAACGTCTCTCCACATGCTCAGTTCTGAGAGATAAGTGTGTGTGAAAGCCGTCCTTCACCTAGCTTGAAGGGAACACAAAGTTTCTTTTCAGTTGCCAACTCCACTCCATACATATATATGGGGAGGTACAAGCTCCAACTCGGTTTTACAGTGAAAACGGCAGGCACTTCACACCGTCACTAGGAAACAGACTGAGAAACCAGAGTAAGGGTTTCTCCTGCAACCCGTTCCCTTTGTGCTGGATGAACGAACGTCTCTCCACATGCTCAGTTCTGAGAGATAAGTGTGTGTGAAAGCCGTCCTTCACCTAGCTTGAAGGGAACACAAAGTTTCTTTTCAGTTGCCAACTCCACTCCATACATATATATGGGGAGGTACAAGCTCCAACTCGGTTTTACAGTGAAAACGGCAGGCACTTCAAACCGGCACTAGGAAACAGACTGAGAAACCAGAGTAAGGGTTTCTCCTGCAACCCGTTCCCTTTGTGCTGGATGAACGAACGTCTCTCCACATGCTCAGTTCTGAGAGATAAGTGTGTGTGAAAGCCGTCCTTCACCTAGCTTTAAGGGAACACAAAGTTTCTTTTCAGTTGCCAACTCCACTCCATACATATATATGGGGAGGTACAAGCTCCAACTCGGTTTTACAGTGAAAACGGCAGGCACTTCACACCGTCACTAGAAAACAGACTGAGAAACCAGAGTAAGGGTTTCTCCTGCAACCCGTTCCCTTTGTGCTGGATGAACGAAAGTCTCTCCACATGCTCAGTTCTGAGAGATAAGTGTGTGTGAAAGCCGTCCTTCACCTAGCTTGAAGGGAACACAAAGTTTCTTTTCAGTTGCCAACTCCACTCCATACATATATATGGGGATGTACAAGCTCCAACTCGCTTTTACAGTGAAAACGGCAGGCACTTCAAACCAGCACTAAGAAACCGACTGAGAATCCAGAGTAAGGGTTTCTCCTGCAACCCGTTCCCTTTGTGCTGGATGAACGAACGTCTCTCTACATGCTCAGTTCTGAGAGATAAGTGTGTGTGAAAGCCGTCCTTCACCTAGCTTGAAGGGAACACAAAGTTTCTTTTCAGTTGCCAACTCCACTCCATACATATATATGGGGAGGTACAAGCTCCAACTCGGTTTTACAGTGAAAACGGCAGGCACTTCACACCGTCACTAGAAAACAGACTGAGAAACCAGAGTAAGGGTTTCTCCTGCAACACGTTCCCTTTGTGCTGGATGAACGAACGTCTCTCCACATGCTCAGTTCTGAGAGATAAGTGTGTGTGAAAGCCGTCCTTCACCTAGCTTGAAGGGAACACAAAGTTTCTTTTCAGTTGCCAACTCCACTCCATACATATATATGGGGAGGTACAAGCTCCAACTCGGTTTTACAGTGAAAACGGCAGGCACTTCAAACCAGCACTAAGAAACCGGC
>NW_027329026.1:0-28393 GCF_048564905.1 Vicugna pacos | reverse complement strand
TTGAATTGGACTGAGGCATATATATTCTCCAGTCCCCGGAGCCCAGCATAGGACTGTGTCTCCTTTTCAATTTAAGCTTATGTCTAATTTTTTATCTTCTTATTCTCATTGTTGACACAACTTATTTTGGCTTTGAACACCCGTTGACTAATTTATAGGGACTGAACTACTGACTTATTCCCATTCACCTAGAAATTGAAATAACCTTCTTTCTTTGGACTACCTGGAATAGAGTGAGCATAGTCATCATTTTTAAAGCAGTCCTCAGTGCTAATAATGCAGAACCTTTACAGTTCTTTGTCCAGTACTTGAAGAAGAATATTTGTTTTGGATCTCAGGGATTATCCTCACATCCCTTAATGCAACCATGAGAAAACACCACATTGTTATCCAAAATAAAGTCTTTGTCAGTATTGTATTCCCATTGCAAACCAGTTAAGAATTGTAGGAGTTCTGAGATTTTACCATGCTGAGATGCTTAACAACATAGCATGCTCCTTTCTTACCGATGCTGTTGTGGAGATGAGACCATCAGTTAGAGACAGTGAACTTTATCAGTCACAGCAAGAGTGGCCAGGGTTAACATTTGTATCCATTCCCCAATCTCAGATGAATACACAGAGTGAAATTTTGATGCCTACAGACGCAGTGGGTTGTTAACATGAATAAAGTTTAAGGCATGTTCAAACACTAATTATATTAGTATCTTCATGTATTATTTAATAGATTCACCTAGATATTAGTATCTTTACCAAGGATAAGTATATTATGACTCAAGTTTACTTACTGCACTAACAATCGTGAGAAATGACATGGGAAAAAATGACCATTGACTTTCCATTTTTCCTTCTGCTTCTATTGAGATATAATTGGCGTAGAACATTGTAATGCTCCTTTCATCATTATATCATGTCTTGTTTATCTTTCTCTATGGCCTTTTTTGTAAAATCTATTTTGTGTGAACTCAGTACTGCTAGTCCTGCTTTCTTATCATGTCCATTTGCATGGAATGTATTTTTCCATCTTCTGACTTTCAATTGATGTGTGTTCATCTTACTAAATTGGGTCTCTTGTATGCTTCATAATGTAGGGTTTTGTTATATTATCCCATCTGACAATATATATCTTTTGATTGAAGCACTAAGTCCATTAACATTTGTGATAATTATTGATAGACTGCTGTTTATTTCCATTTTGAACTTCATTTTCCAGTTGATTTGGTATTTCCTTTTTGTTCATTTCTTTTCCTTTTTGTGGCTTGATAAGTTTTCTTCTATCATCTTGGTTTCTATTTGGCTTTGTGACTTCATTGTAACCTTTTGACCTATGGTTCCCCTGTTTTGTATGTATATTTACCCATAAATATAACTGTATTTTTTAACTGATAAAAATACAAATTGTAACCCATCATACAGAGAACAGAAACAAGAAGAAAACACTTTGTATTGTCCTGTTTCACCCTCTGACCCTTAAAAATTTTGATGTCCTGTTTTACAACATCATTTTTATTCTATTGTAAGTCATTGTAGTTATTGCCTTTTTAATTATGACTTTCTCCTTTCTCTACCATCCGGCTTCTTTTTTTCTTAGAGTACATCTTTCAATATGTCTTTCTCTGTTGCTAAATTCTTTTAGTTTTTGCTTGTGTGGAAGTTATTTATTTCTTTTTCTATTGTTAAGGATAGCCTTGCTCGATAAATTACCATAGATTTCAGCTTTCTTTCATTCAGGACTTTGAATATGTCTTACCACAGCCTTCTGCCTTTTGTATTTGTGTAGGAAATGTGTTTACAAATATAATATAAATAATTATATATATATGTAATAAATACCTATTAATAAATTTAACAAATAATGAGAAAACCTATAAGTTAAAAAATAGAAAACATGGATGAATGAAAATAAAACTGATCCAAAGAAGTGAAAATATCTCTTATGTTTATGATGTGAAACAATGTGGTTGAAACAACCATACTACTCAAAGGAATCTACATTTAGTGTGATACATGTCAAAATACCCATGAGATTTTTCCATTTATAGGAAGAAATAATTTCAAAATTTGTATTTAAATATAAAGATCATGAGTTGCATTAATAATCTTGAAAAAGTGTATTAAATCTAATGGTGTAAATTTCTCTGATGTTAAACAGTCCTACAAAGCTTTAGTAATTAAAACAACATGATACTGGCTCAAAAACAGGCAGCAATCAATAGAAGAGAATAGAGCAACCAGATACAATCCCTCACACCTATGATCAATTAACCCATGAAAAAGGAAGCTAGAGTATAAAACGAAGAAAAGACATACTCCTCATTATTTAGTGCTGGGGAGTTTGAACATGTAAAAGATAGATTAGAATACTTCCTCACATTGTACACAATCCATAAAAACAGAATATCTTTCTATTTATTTTGTTTACTTATATTTCATACACCTGTAATTTATAGATGTATGTTTAGATCTTTTATTTCACTTATCAATTGTATTCCTATTTTATTCTTTTTGGTATAAATATACACACAATTGTATTCCTAATTTCTCTTTCTGATAATATGTTGTTACTATATAAAAATGCAACGGATATTTGTATATTGATTTTGTAGTCTGCAAATTTACTAAGTTTGTTCATTATTTGTAACAGTCACTGGAGGAGTCTATGAGTTTTCTATCTATGTTTAATTATATAATCTGTAAAAACTTTACTGCTTTTTTACAAGTTGGATGCATTTTTATTTTTTCTTGTCTAGTTGTTTTGGCTAGGACTTCTAGTAGTGTAATTTAGGACTTGTGAGAATGAGCTACTTTTTCTTATTACTAAACAAGTGGAAAACGTTCCTGTATGTTAACATTGAACTTGATGTTAGTCATGGGTTTTTCATGTATAGCTTTTATTATGTTTAGTTTCATTTTATCTGAAGTGAATTTGTTAAGAATATTTTTTTAAAAAGCTAAGATAAGTTCTGTGAATAATATTCCTACATATTTGATATTGTTATTTTTGAATTCTCGGTTTCTTAAGGGATGGTATCACATATATTGATTTGCGTACATTAAATATTATTTATGAATCGGGACTAAATCCAACTTAATTATACTTTATAATACTAATATATGCAATGATTTCAGGTTGCTAATGTTTATTTAGATTGGAATATACACATACTGAAGAAAAAATTTACATTGTGATTTGAGTATATATTTACTCATTAAAAATTTAATCTCTTATTTTGAATTTGGCTTATGTTTAATTGAATTTATTTCTAAATAAAGAATATAAGTTTTGGTAGAACTGGATTTACTACAGTTTACTGATACAGAAAATAGCTATTATTTACAATTGGTGAACAAAACCGTTGCCTTAAATGCCGTATTTTACTAACAATGCCAAATGTTTTAGGACTGAGAAACATTCTTCCTAAAATGCACTACCTAGTCTTTTCCACCCCAACCAACATATACTGTTATTTCTTTGTTTTTTGATTGTTTATTTCTTTACCCCTTAATTGAGGCACTGATTATTGAACCCAGAATCTTGTCATAAGTGTATTTATTAACATAACTTTGGAACACTTAACAGAAGCCACAACGGTATGGATTATAAAAATGATAAGAATATTTATTCCTTCTAGGGACTGAAAAACCTCTGAGTGAAAGAATGGCTAAAATAAACTTATGTAAGTATGCTATAAGGTTTCCTCTTTTGTAATTTTTAAATAGAATATTAAATAACATTTGTTTTATTATAGCACTCAATTGCAATTTAAAACAAAAATTCCCCCTTTGAGATTTCTTAAATTTGATTGATTTTTTTATTCTAAATTTATTTCATAAATATTTAACATTTATTTATAAACATACCAGAAAAACTGATATTTATTCTGCTCATGTTTTGAATATAGAGCTACTTATTTTAAAGTACACAGGTAAATAACTACATTCATTTCCAGATCAAATTATGTTTCACTTTAATTACAAATGATATTGAAAAAGGTATACATTTTCTGTACAGATTTTACACAAATTTCACTTTAAATTCAAAACCTTTAAAATTATTTTATATATTTTGTGCAATATTAATACTCTGTTCACCAATCTGGTATAAATTTGTGTACAAAGGGATGGAGATTGGTTTTATTTCATACACCCCAAAATTAAATTATTTAAAAAGATTTTGTTGGATAATATTTGCAGATCACACTATAAAAATAAGCATCATATATGTTTCATTTTAACTGGCTGAATGAGAAGTAAATACTGGCTGAATGTTACACAAGATTTGCTAGGAGACCAGTCGTTTTGTGATGTCACAGCTACCCAGGTTGAGAACCATTGTGAAGGCATAGCAGTTTATCTGTGCAGCCTGCCAAAGCAGCATTTGAAACTGTAGTGATCAAAATCATGCAGATTAGAAAAGTAGTTGTAGAAATAGTTATTTCAGATGACACATGTTTCTTCAGAAATTCAAGATGTGTCTCATATAAATGGACCAAATGGTTCAGGAAACTCTGGTAGATATCTATTTTGTGAACAAACATTCTCTGGGGATTTGGACTTGAGGTCTATAATTGAAGAAAATGCTTTTCAGAATTTGTCTGAAGAATCCTTGATTAAAAGGCAATGTAACGCACATTGTGTTTCTGAACCAGATGAAGATAATGATTTTCGTTGTCTCACATTTCCAAGAAAACTCTGGAAAATGGCTGGGAGTGATGAATTTAAATCCATCTGGTTGGATGATAATGGAACTTCCATAGTGATTGATGAAGGTGTCTTTAAGAAGGACCTTTTTGGAAAGAAAGGCCCCTTTCAGAATATTTGAACCTGGAAGAATGAAAAGTAAATTACACAGCTTAAATTTTATGGGTTTAGTAAATTGAGGCAGAATTTTCAAAGATCAGCTTGTCTAGCCGACTTGCTGGCAGAAGAAAAAGAAGTCTCTGTTTTAAGCAAGGTATTCAAAAATTTTAGTTACCACTTGGTAACTAATATATAAAATTTTATTTTGTTCATCAATCTATGGTAATATAAATGTAAATTTAGATTTTGAAAATTGTATAAAAGTACTAAGGCTAAAATCCATTATTTCCTCTAAAAAATGAGGACAGTGCCTTAAGTATTCAAGATTATGAGAAACTTTCCTTGCAACAATGAATCTTAACAGAAATCTAAATAAAGATATTAAAGCTGCTTTCGAAAAGTGGCTTTCACCGTTACTGCAAATGCTAACTTCTTATATTTGATGACTATACTATTTAAATATGTATTTTCCAAATACGGAACTTCAAAATATCGTTAGTAATGTTCATAATTTGATGATATTATCTTTGCATAGCAAACGTAATATCTGAGGTTTTATATGTTAGGCTTAATGTAGTCTTTTATTTTGATTTAAAGTATTACTAAAATGTTTTTCCTTTGATTGTAGCTGCAGTTCTATCATAATCCAAATTTTAAATGAGGCTGTCCCCAGCTTTTAGTGAGAATAAAAAGAAGACTTGGGATTAAAAATGCCTGTCTGGTATTTTCATTGGCTGAAGATTTCAACAAGAAACACTTTAAAGCAGTGGGTATTGTGGATTATCATAAGTCTGGTTTTGTGTCTGACACTACTGGAGAAAGTGCATTTTTACCTTCTGCAAATTTAAACATCCCTCTAATAAGAAAGCACTCTGCTAGCCACATATTTGGTGATACAAATACCCCGATCATATATGATATTCCTCCTCCATCATCAATGTCAGTTAGACCACCAGAACAAATTGCAGTGGATCAACGTGCTATTTTAAATCATTTGACCACTGTCCATGGGCACTCTCAAAACAGCTAAACTGAAGCAAATGGCTGTGTTGTGAACTTCATTACAACAACAATTTCTACTTCTCAGTACAGCATCTTGTCTCCCATAAAGAGCAATTATTTTGGACTGACGTTGGAGCCTTCTATATTTCCAAATGTATATCACAACATATATGCCAATGAAGGTCGTTTGTCTAAACTTCAACCAGGGAGCAACCCACGATTTCCAGTGCCAGTGATAGCTGATACATCAGCTTCCTCTCTTTCACGACAAACTCATCAGCCATCTTCAGATTATGAACGTCATCCTAATCACAACTGATCTACGAGAGGACTACCAGATTATGCAGGATAACAAAGATTAAAATTGATGTTGTGAAATGTCCACAAATATCTGCAATTTTCTCATTTGAACAATAAACATAGATGTGTACGTGTATTTTCCTTATTTTTTTTAAATAGAGTTAAGAGTTAAATGGCAGACTAAGTTACCATTTAAAGAAAATAGGGACATTTGATTGATATGATCATTTGATCGAACAAAATGGGAGTAAATTTAAATAATTTCTTGTAAGGAAGAAAAGAAAATGGAAGAAATTTTAAAAAAACTAAAACATGGAGAGGAGAAAAGTACTAAGTGGTTTCTGGTTCATCCTGGAAAGTATTAAATATGTTAAGTTAGGAATGGTTGGAACAGGAGTTAAATGCAGGAACCGGCCCAGGGATATCATGGTCTCTATTATGCCATCACTGGAATCAGAAAGGTCACATGATGTAGTCTCAGATGGCACATTCAGCATTTGGTAGAATTTAAGAAGTAATTATATCTGTGGTCTTCTTTGTGCTGTTCTCAAATCATTCCAATTGCTTTAATTTCCTGTCCTCAAGAGTCTACACTATATTTTCTAGTCAGTACTTTATGTTGCTTTTATGTTCCAGCCAAAGATAAACTTACATCCTCAGGGTGGCACTTAATGCCTTTCCAACTCTAAGCCCACAAACTCAACTTAGTTTAGTCATTTCTTATAAATCTGGCATCTGACTACCTTGGCATATCTTTATGTTTAACTGTATCTGGAGACACATCCAGACAAATGCTTGTCAACTATGTTAGCTGCAACCTCACCACTTTTGCTCCAGCTCATTCTTGGACTTTGTGTATCCTCCTTTTACCTACTTAGAGTTTCCCAGTCTCAGCACAGAAATCACCTCCTCCAGATGTTTTCTGTCTAATCCCCTTTTCTTTTCTAACTTGGATACCAGAACAGTAAGCACAGCATATGCCACAGGATGCATTTTAGTATTCAGTGAATGAAAAATATATGTTGACTTTAAGCATAATCTACTTTCCTGAAACAACAAAACTCTCTTGGTTTTGAAACTATTTCGTTATGGTCTTTACTCTTCACCACAAACTAGCTCTTTTCATAGCCCAAGGACTAGTCACACAAGACAGATAGTGGAGGTAGGTACAGGAGACATAGTATTATTTTCTTCTTTATTCATGCCTCCAGAGGCCTAAAGCATTCGATTCTCATTTGCTTAATTTTTTGCTGTCTCTTCATCACCCTCCCACCCCAAAATCGCTGATTCTCTTCCCAATACCAATAACTATACTGACTTCTATTTAATTTACTTCTTAGAACCAGAGTTTTGTCCAGAAGAGACAGTGCCATTGCAAACATTTAATGTAGGTTTATACACCCCACAAATCTTGTGCCCATTGTAACCTTCACACAGGAAGTAATTATGAGGTACTTGCCCCTTGGTTGGGGAGGTTCTATTCAGTAACCAAATTGCATTCTAAAATGTGTGGAATAGAAGGAGTGTGGTAGAATTAAAAATTTGTCCAACTGCAAGAATACCAAATTTCTGCAGTATTAAGAAATATAAAATAGTCATGGAAGTCTTTGATTATTTCCCATTAATTTAAAATAAAGGTGAACCAATTTCAGAACGTGAAATGCCCTCAAATGCTGGAAAAATTGTATGCATGATCAGGGATCCTAAGGCTTCTGCTCACAATCATGCAGCCAGTGTCACCTGATAAGATTGGAATGGCAAAATTGTGTCCTGAGAATATGTCACCAGTTTTGAAGAAAGACTTTGATAATCTGGAGAATGGGCAAATTGGCCAGGGTAAACTCTAGCAACGTTCCACCAATATGACCTTTACCGAGGGAAGAAAAGAGCCCACTTGCAGATGGAGAACTGTGTCTGAACAGCAGTGGTTGTTCCTACAACAGAAACATCAAGCTTTTAATTTGTCAGCTCAACTCTGATGGTGGCTATGTTGTTGCTTATATTAGCAGTCTGGGGTTCAGATGGGCTGGTTCAGCAGCTTGTTTCCAGCTCTCTTATCAGAGAGTGGGTATTACCGTGATCATCTTAACAAGGTTGTATACTGATAAGTCAAAAGCTAGTTTACTTTCAAAATTAAATATCCTAAAGAAGAATACTGTTTGTTTCTCCATGTGTAGTTTTCTACCTGGGAAAATCTAGACTATTGGCAGAAGTACAAAAGTTGTCTGGTGCTTTGAAAACCATACTCTGAGCACTGCCCACTGAATTCTTCCCACTAAATACTACATATATGTGTACCACTGTGAGTGTGTGTGAAGAAGGATTGTTAAGCTGTAACTAAGTTTGTCTAAGTTGAGTCATCAATGAATTACTCCTCTGCATCTTGCAGAATCTCTGTGAATTAAGAATTTCATTGATCCACCAGATTTTCTTCCGATCAGGGAGAGGTAGATTATATATCTCCCAGTACACTAATTGTTACCTTTTCATTGAATCCCGAGGAGATGCGAGGGTCAAGCCACTGAACCCTTGAATTGGAATTAGGCATATACATTCTCCAGTCCCCAGAGCCCAGCACAGTTCTGTGTCTACTTTTAATTTAAGCTTATATCCAATTTTTTTCTTTTAATTCTCATTGTTGACACAACTTATTTTGGCTTTGAACACCCGTTGACAAATTTATAGAGCCTGAATCACTGACTTATTCCCGTTCACCTAGATATTGTGATAACCTTTCTGTCCTAAGACTACCTGCAATAGAGTGAGCGTAGTCATCATTTTGAAAGCAGTCCTCAGTCCTAATAATACAGAACCTTTACACTTCTTTGCCCAACACTTGAGCAAGACTGTTGTGGATCTCATGGATTTTCCTCACATCTCCTATTGCAACCGTGAGAAAACACCACATTGTTATCCAAAATCAAGTCTTTGTCAGTATTGCATTCCCATTGCAAAACAGTTAGTAATTGTAGGAGTTCTGAGATTTTATCATGCTGACAGTTTTAGCAACCTAACATGTTTTTTAAATACAGATGCTGTCGGGGAGATGAGACCATCAGTCAGAGACAGTGAACTTTATAAATCACAGCAAGAGAAGCCAGTTTTACATTTGTATCCATTCCCTAATCTCAGATGAATACACAGAGAGAAATTTTGATGCCTACAGAAGCAGTGGGCTTTTAACAAGAAGAAAGCATAGGGCATGGTTAAACACTAATTTTATTAATATCTTTATGTATAATTTATTAGAATTACTTATTTATTTGTAACTTTACCTAGAATAAGTATGTCATGACTCAAGTTTACTTGCTGCAAAAACAGTCATGGGAAATGACATGGGAAAAATGACCATTGACTTTACATTTTTCCTTCCGCTTTTATTGAAATATAATTGGCATAAACCATTGTGTAAGTTTAGGTGCACAGGACAGTGATTTGAATTACAAGTGTCATAAAATAAATCTCATAGCAACTTTTGGGAGAATTCATTATCTCATTTAGATAAAATATTAAAGAATTACTATTTGTCTTTTGCTTGTGATGAGAAACTTTACGGTCTACTACCGTAACAACATTCATATAGAACATAAAGCAGTATTAATTGTAATTTTCATGTTACTACGGGGAATCCCTAGAACACGTTTATTTTACTGCTGGAGGTTTGTAACTTTTGAGTGCATTAATCAAATTCTCTTTTCCCAAACCCTGCCTCTGTTAACGACAAATATATTTTTTTCCTATAACTATGTTTTTTTGTTTTTGAAGTGCTCTTCAATCTATTAACTGTGTTAGTTTCTCTTACACAACTAACTGCTCTTTTTAATACATTTCAAATTGATCACCAGAATATATCTAGGTATGATATGTTGCTATTTAAAGATATTTCATAGTTATTGACTATTCCCCATACCGTACATTTATTGTACCTGACTCATTTAATTTGCAACTAGAAAATTTTCTCTCTTAATTTTTCTCAACCTTTTCTTTTCTTCACCCCATTACCATCCTTCTTGTGAACAACCTGTTTCTTTGTATATCTATATCTCATTTTCTGTTTTGTTTTGTTCATTTATTTTAAATTCAAAATATGAATAAAGCAATTCTGCATTTGTCATTCACTTTCTGACTTATTTCACTTAGCATTTTACCTTCTTGGTCTACCCATTCCCTGCACATTACAAGAAATTATTCTTTTAAGAGCTGAGTAATAACCCATTGTACCTTTTTGTGTGTGTGTGTGTATATATATATATATATATATATATATATATATATATATATATACACAGATCATATATATATATATACAGATCATATATATATATATACTGGGTGTGTATTTATATTTATAAATATAGATAAATCTCTAGTTAAGATGGGTAGATATATATACTATAAACATGCATCTTCATTATCCATTATTTATTAATGAGAAATTAATTTGCTTCTATATCCTGTCTATTGTGAATTATGCTGCAGTGAATATAGGGTTGAAATTACCGTTTCTAGTTAGTGTTTTTATTTTTTTGGAATAAGTATCCACATATGGAAATGTTGGATTATATTTCATTTTTAATTTTTAGATAAAGCTCCTTGTTTTTGTCCACAGTGGCAGCACATAATTACATACACTCCAGCAGTGCATCAGGGTTGTTTTTCTTACATCCTTACTAACACTTATGTTTGTTATCTTTTTGATTATAGTCATTCTGACAGGACTGACATAAAATCTCATTGTGTTTTGGACTTGCATTTTTCTGATGGTTAGTGATGTTGATCGGTTTCACGTGCCTCTTGGTTACCTTTCCCCCATTGTATATTCATTTTTTGTAATGGGCTAAATGACCATAACTGATTTCATTTTCAGGTATTCTTTGTGTTCCATTATTCTGTTTGTTCTGTGCCACTACCATATTCTTTTTATTACTGTAGATTTGTATTATATTTTAAAATCAGGGACAGTGAAACATCCTCTTCGTTCTTTTTCAAAGTTGTGTTTTCAGTTTGTTTATTTTCTTTTATTTCTTATTTTTAGTGATTTCAACTCTTTTGTGTTTACATTTATATTTTAAAATTATTTATTGTAAGTGTCTGAAAATGCCCTTGCTTTTTGATAGGCACTGAATTTAATTTGTGTAATTTCTTGGCCAATACTGTCATTTAAAGAATATTTTTTACTCATATATGAACACAATATATCCTTTATCTGTTTGCATTATTTTCAATTTCTTTTATAAATATTTTATAGTTTTCTGAGTACAGGTCTTTTACCTCTTTGGTTGGAAAAATTTCTTGATTTTTTTTGTTTTGTAATGCAACTGTAAATGAGACAGTTCCCTCACTTTCTCTATATGTTAGCCTGTTGTTAGTGTGTAGAAATGCAAGATTTCTGTATGTTAATTTTACATTCTGAAATTTTACCTAATGCATTGATAAGCCCTAGTAGATTTGTGGCACCATTA
This sequence comes from Vicugna pacos, assembly GCF_048564905.1. Lineage (NCBI taxonomy): Eukaryota > Metazoa > Chordata > Mammalia > Artiodactyla > Camelidae > Vicugna > Vicugna pacos. The sequence continues at coordinate 16,830 of NW_027329026.1, read as the reverse complement.
TTAGGATTTCTTTTAAAGTATGTCATCTGCAAACAGATTCTTTTACTCATTTTCTGAAATAGGTATATTTTATTTACTTTTATTTTGGAGAGCTATGTCAAGAATTTCCAATACTATACTGAATAAAAGAGGTAAGAGTGATCATTCTTGTCTTCTTCCTGCTCTTATTGGAGATGCTTTCAGCTTTTAATCAGTGAGTGCCATGTTAGCTGAGTTCATGTCATATATGACTTTAACTCTGTTGAGTTATATTTCCTCATGCCCACTTTGAGGAGAAATATATTCATAAATAGATACTGAATTTGTCAAAATATTTTATGACTCTATTGATCGACCATATAATTATGATTCTTCAATTTGTTAGTGTGGTGTATCTTACTGATTAGTTTGTGTGTATTGAATCTGTTTTGCATCCCTGGAATAAAATAGACAATCATATTGTATAATCTTCTTAATGTGTTGTTTGATTTGCTAACAATTTAGTGATGTTTTTTGCATCTATGCTTATCAGTAATATTTAACCTATAATTTTTGAGGTATTTTTTCCAGTTTTAGTAGTAGTGTGATACAGAAATGTGGGGTAGGAAGCCTCCCTTCCTCTCGAAAATTTGGAATACTCTGAGAAGTATAGGTGATAGCTCTTCTCTAAATGTTTGGCGGAAATCACCTGTGAAGCTGACTAGGCCTGGAATTTTGTTTCTTGGGAGATTTTGTTTAGTTACTTATTCAATTTCATTAGTGATAATCTGTTCATGTTTTCTTTCTCATTCCATTCTGGAGATTAAGTCTTTCTAAGAAATTGTCCATTTCTTCTAGGGATTCCATTTTATTGGCATATAATTTGTTGTATTTGATGCTTTGTATTTCTTTGATATAAGCTGTAACTTAATATTTATTCCTGAGCTTATTAATCTGTACTCTCTTCATTGCTCATTTGTCTCGTTAAATTTTATCAACTTTATTTATCACTCAAATGCAATTATTTAGTTTGATTAAATGTTTCTATTTTAATCTTTATTTTATATCATTATGTTCTGTCCTTTCAGCTGTCTTTCCTTCTACTAACAAGTTTGTTTATTATTTTGTTACAACGTTTGGTTGTAAGAATATGTTATAAGAGAGAGATGTTTCTTATTTGTATAAGTGGGATTATTTTGCTATAAGCATCCCTATTAATACTGCTTTTGATGTACCCCATGGATTTGGTATTTGTTGTCATTTTTCTTTATATATTTTTCCTTTGATTTATACAGCAAACCATTTGTTGTAAATATTGTATGATTTATCCTCCACACTATAGTATTTTTCTCAGGTTTTTTCTTTTAGTAAATTTCTATTCTCATAAAATCCATAACTTTCTTCACAAAATAAAGAGAAAAATAATAAAACTTATAAAAACATCTGAAAGACCCAAATTTTCTAAAACTATTTTGAAAAATGAAAAAAGCTTTGTGTATTACCGTCTCTGATTTTATAACACACTACAAAGCTACAGTAATCAATACATCAATATATGGCACTTAGAGAAACACATAGAGCATTGGAACAAAATAAATAGTTGTTAAATAAACCCACACACATATGGTCAATGAGTCTACAATGAAGGAGGCAAGAGTATACAATGGAGAAAAGGCAGTCTCTTCAAGAAGTAGTTCTGAGAAACTGGACAGTACATGTAAAAGTAAGATGTAAGAGCACTTCCATCCATAGTATAAAAAATGAGATAAAAATGGATTAATTCCCTTAATGTAAAGCCTGAATCTATACAATTTCTGACCAAGAACAGGAACAGAACTGAATTTGAGATAAATCATAAGAATGTTTATTTTTGATTTGTCTCCCAATTAAACAAAAAAGGAAAACTAACATTTACAGTTTTACTTTACTAAGGAAAAAAGAGGTACTATATGATACAGGGATTCTACTTCTTGTATAAGTGTGAAGTGCAAAACCTTCTGCAGAGCAAAGGAAACCTTCAACAAGACATATGATATCAGACAGAATAGAAGGAAAAATTTCAGACAATGTGACCAACAAGATGTTAATATCCATAATATATATATAGCATATTAGATTCAATATTTAAAAAGCAAAGACCCCAACTTAAAACAGTTGAAGGATCTTCATGGAAATTTTTCAAAAACCGAGATGTGGATGATATTCATGCACATAAAAAGTAACATAACGTTGCTATTAATTAGGAAATCATAAATCAAAACCAGAAAGAAATATAATCTCACAGCAACCAAAATGGCTATTAACAAAATGTCTACAAATGACAAACATTAATAAGAATGTAGATAAGGGGGGACAAATATACACTGCTGGTGGAAATATAAATTGATGCACCCACTGTTATAAAAGTGTGGACAGTGCTCAGAAAACTAGAAATAGAAGCATTATATATTGCAGCAATTCCAGTTCTGGGTATAAATCTGAAAAAAATAGAAAACATTGACTTAAAGGATATATTACACACAATGTTCATCATCATTTATAGTAGCCAAGGAGAGAAGCACAACTCAACTGCCCATCAATAGATGATTGGCTGAAGTTGATGTGAGATATAGATAACATAATAAATTCTTAGTCATTGTCATATCAAAAAATAAAATTCTGCCATTTGGAAAAATGTGACTGGACCCAGAGAGTGTTGAACATAGGAAAATAACTCATACAGGGAAAAACAACCTATGTTGTCACTTAAATGAGGAAAATAAAGATATAATAGAAATAATCATAAAAAAACAGAAACAGAATCACATATATATGTGTAGTGTACCAAGTAGTGTTTTCCTGTGGGGACAGGGAAGAAGGATGAAGAAGACAGAAATGTGCAAGCTACTAGTAGTAAATTAGAGAACCAAAAGGGCTATATTTACAACACAGAGAAATATATTAATAATTTAAATGATTTTAAAGAGATTATAAGCATATATGATAGTAAAATGTGCATGTAGGTGGGAAAAACATTGAAGAAAAGAACCCAGAAAAATCAAATATTTTGTAGTACTCTGATATTAAGGGAGGTGATTTGTTCACTTACTTTAGTGTTCCTATAATGCCCTTAGTAGAATTTAAGCTTTTATTTTAAAAAGTATATACTTTTTATATTGACAGTAGTTTAAACTATTTTTGTCTCTCCCCTTACATCTACAGTCAGTAAAACTTTCACATCCCAACAAAAATAACTACAACACAAAACAATACTCCAGAACGCATGTGAATGGGTGAAGTTTGGTGGACTAAAACACACAAAAGAGGCTGAATTGAGGGAAGAGCAGATTTGGTGTCTGCTACCAAGGCCCCCTGACTAGGATATCTGAGTCCACTAGTTCAGAGAACCCAGTAGAAACAGGGTCTCAGTGGTTCACACAGCTTCGGCCACCAACTGCACCAGTACTTATGGTCAAATATAACTAGGAAGGAGTCACAATGGAGACAGAATTTCCATCTTTCAGACACTCAGACATTCATGACTCTGTAACTACTCTCCATTCACAGTGGTGGACACAAGTTACCTTGCAACACTGGACATTGCAAAGTCACTTGCCTGATTCCAAATACCGACCTGTCTTTACAACTTTCTTCAATGTGTACACTGATTATCAAGGGATAACATTTAAAAGGAAGGGTTTGCCATCCCAGTGACAACAGTGGCATTAACTACCAGAGAAGTCTAAGAAGTGACAATGAAAGCACATCTTTTATCCAGACAGTAGCGACTGGAAAGTGCCATTTTGAAATACTATCAGAGGTAGCTCAGGTAAGTAAAACCAAAAATTTTGCAATATTGCAAACTACCAGAAAACAGAATCAAGGACTCCAACTCCCAATCTTTTATTTAGTGTTATCAGAGCAATAATTTATCAAGATCATGACCAATCACAGTAACATTATAGGGCACTCACACACACAGATACACAGACACAGACACCGCCACTGACACAGACACACACGCACACGCACCTGCACATACACACACACACACACAATATCAACCCTGCAGCAAACAAACTTAAAGTCATGGTATATTGCCATATAACTAATAGAGAATCCAAATAGGTGTCATACAGAATCTCAATACATAAAACAAAACTCAGATAGCAGTTTAGTGAGTTTAGGAATAAATTAAATGCTGATAAGCAATACATTACCAAAGAGACTGAAACTATAAAATAACCAAATATTGTTGGTGGACCAGGAGAACTTAATAAATGAGATGAAGAATGCAATAGAATGCATTAGAAGTAGACTGTCTTTGTGGAATTGATTAGCAAACTCACAAATGCAAAACTAGAAATGATAGGGAGGGCAGAGATACAAGATATTAACAAGTGAGGAAATTAAATAATAGCCATCAGACTTCCTCAGGAAATTCACATTAGAGTGGAATCCTGGAGGGAGAAGAAATTTAGAAGACAGCTGATGGTGTATTTAAAATGTAATAGATGATAACTTCCTGAACCTGTGTAAGGAACTGATATAAAAGTCCGTGAGCCAACAAGACACCAATAACTTAAAGACGAAGGGATCTCTTTCGAGATACGTCATATGCAAATTGTGAATTCAATGACAGAGTAAAATTTTAAAGGCAGCAACAAAAATTATAATAATTTACAGAAGAACCCCCATTAGGCTATCGGCAGATAACTGTGCAGAAAACACAGGCCACGGGTAAATAAACTGACATTTTCAAACTACTCAAAAAAGAAATCACTCACCCAATAATACTTACACAGTTATCACTTAGATATAAAGTGAAAATAAAGAATTTACCAGACAAACATAACCTGAATGAGATGAAAAAATCAAACCGTGTCACCTTATAAGAGGTCTAGAAAAGACATCTTCTAAGAAATATAAAATGGCAAACATATGCTAAACATTGACCAAAATGCTAGGGAGAAACCACGAGAAATTTGTAACTGTTTCTTTGGGAATGTTTTTAAATGCTACTATACTATATTGATTAAAGAGTGAAAAATGTGAAATCAGGGGAAATAAATATAGAAACATCAATCTGTTAAGATGTTCACAAGAGTAAAAGAAATAATTTGAAACAGTAATCATAAAAGGTAAAGAGTAAAAATAAAATAATATTAAAGGAAGATGCTATCAGCAGAAAAAGCACTAATTTATACATGAGATGTTTTCATTTTAATTGAAGTGCAGTAGATGTAATATATTGTGTAATTTCAGATGTACAGCATAGTTATACTAACCACTTTGTAGATTATATTTCACTATGAATTATTACACTAATTGCAACATACAATTATTTTAAGCTATTGTGTATAATTTCCTGATCTATAAAGTTTATCCTTGTTGCTTCTCTCCTTTATGTATGCTACATTTTATCTCTCAATGTCCTACCAATAAATTTTCTTTCCCTTCCTTTTTGGTAAACATAAATATTTTCCCATATCTTTGAGTCTGCTAAAGTCTTGTCTATCTAATCTCTTTACCCCTCCATTATGTCTCTATCTACCTATCTATCTCTCTATCTATCTATCCATCTATCTATCTATCTATCATGAATGTATGTATCTATCCTTCTATCTATCTACTTATCTGTCATCTATCAGTAGATAGCTATAGATAGATGTACACAGATATTTGTTAGTCTTTATATTCCACATATAAATTATATTATATACTTTTGTCTTTGTCTAAATCACTTCACTAAGCATAATATTTACTAAGTCCATTCATGATGCTGAAATTGCAATGTGTTATACTTTTTCATGGCTGAGTAATGTTCAATTTCATATTTATAGAAACATCATTTCTTTTTAAGTCCATAGTCTTCTGTGGATTCTTGGATTGCTTCCCTGTGTTACATATTATAAACAGTGCTGTTGTGAACTTAGGTCCTTCTCAATTTAGGGCGTTTTCCCCAGATTTTTCCTTGGAGAGTTATTACTGGTTCAAGTGGTAGTTAACTTTTTATTTTTAAACAAATCTGAATACTGTTTTCCATACAAATTGCACCAATTTACATTCCTACCAAGAGTATACAAGAGATTTCTTACCTCCACATCATCTCCAACACTTTCTATTTAAAGACTTTTTGATAATAGCCTTTTGAGCAGTGTGAAGTGATACCTCATTGTGGTTTTGATTTGCAATTACCTAATTAGTAATGTTGAGCAATTTTATCATTTCCCTCTTACTCATCTGTATGTTTTCTTTGGAAAAATATTAACTCAGGTACTCTACTCTTGTTTTTGATTGGGTTTTTGGTTTTCACATTGAGTTGCTTAACCTAAATCCATCTTACGTCTATTAACATACATTTACTAACCCCTAGTCACTTGCATTGTTTGCCAATATGTTCTCCAATTACACAGGCAGTGTTTTCTTTTCATTGATAGTGTCCTTTGCTGTGCAGAAATTTTCAAGTTTGTTTAGGTCCCACTTGCTTATGTTTGCTTTTATTTCTTTTGCCTTAAGAGACTGATATAAGAAAATATTACTATGATATATACTCAATATTGTATCACCTATATTCCCCTCTTGCAGTTTTATAGTATCAGGTCTTTCATTTAGGCCCTTAATACACTTGATGTTTATTTTTGTATATGATGTCAGGGAATGCTCTCATTTCACTGTTTTACATGTAGATGTCCAACTTTCCCAACACCATCCATTGATGAGACTGTCTTTTCTCCATTGTGTACTCTTGCCTATTTTATCATAGATTCATTGCTCATAGGTGTGTGGAATAATTTCTAGGCTGTCTATCTGGTTTTCTTGATTATATCTCTGTGCCAATGCCATGCTGTTTTTATTACTGTAGGTATCTAGTATTGTAAGGTATCTGGGAGTGTTATACCTCCAGATTTGTTGTTTTTTCTCAAGATCAGATTGGCAAATTTTAATGGTTTCATGTAAAACTTAGATTTATTTATTTTCTGGTTCTGTGGAAAATACTACAGCTTTGTAACATGAATTGCTTTAAATCTGTAGGTTTCTCTGTGTAGTATGGCCATGTTAGCAATGTTAACTCTTTCAATCCAAGAGCCCAACACATCTTTCTATTTCTTTAAATCATTTTTAATTTCTTTGTCAATGTTTTATACTTTTCATTGTGTAGATCTTCCACATAAGCGGTTACATTTATTCCAAGATTTTCAGGGAATGGTATTTTAAATATTTTTGCTTCCAACGTCCATTTTATGGTATGTCATGATTAATGTGTTGAAATGCAAGAGACTTCTTTACATAAATCTTGTACCCTGCTCCCTTGAGAAAATTATTTATAGTTCATAATAGTCAATGTGGAGCCCTTAGGAGTCTCTGTATAGATATTTATGCCAGCAGTACTGGTGACAGTTTTGGGTCTTTCTTTCCATTTTGTGTTTCTTTTACATCTTTTTTTTTCCTTTTCCTTTCTTGTATTACTATTGAACAGAAGTGGTGAGAGTAGGAATCCATGATTTTTTCCCGAATTTAATAAGAAGGCTTTCAGCCTATCTGCTGAGTATTATAAATTGTTATAAATGGCCTTTTGTATGTTGAGAGAGTATTATAATTTGTTATAAAAGGCTTTTAATATGTTGAGAGATGTTCCCATCAGAACTTTCAAGAGAGTTCTGATGTTGAATGTATGTTGAATTTTCTCAAATGCTTTTTCTCTGTTTATTGACATGGTCTTGTGAATTTTGTCCTTCCTTTATTAGACATGTGTCATGGAGATTGACTTTTGTATGTTGAACCTTTCTAGTGACTCTAGAAAGAATCCAACAGATCATCATCTATAATACTTTGTATGTATTGCTGAATTAATTTGTCAATGTTTTTCGAGGATATTTCAAAGTATATTCAGCAAGGATATTGGATTTTCATTTTCTTTTTTTTTTTTTGGTATTGTCTTTGACTGGTTTTGTTATGGGTAATGGTGGCCTCATAGAATAACGTTGGGAATATTCCCTCTTCCTTCATTTTTTAAAATAGTTGGGGAAAGAGGTTTTAGGGAATGCATCCAGGCATTTTGTTCAAGGGGAGCTTTAAAATTATAGAATTTATTTAACTTATACTGATTGCTCTTTTCTAGTTCTCCATATTCTCTTTATTCAGTGTTGGCAGAATGTATGTTTCTAGAAATTTGTCCATTTTTTTAGGTTGTCCAATTGTTTTTCATGTAACAGCTCATAGTGCTTTCATAATGTTTTTGTATTTCTGTAATATCAGATGTTATTTCTACTGTTCCATTTATTATTTTGTTTGGGTCCACTCTCTGTATTTTTTCATAAGCCTGTCTAAATGCTTATCAATTTGTTAATATTTTTAAGAAAAATTAAAGCTGTTGATTTTACATATATAATTTATTTTTCAACTTGTATTTTATTTATTTTCAACCTAATCATTAAAAATTTCTCATTCTACTGCCTTTGGGTTTTGTTTGTTCTTATTTCTTGTTATTTTGGGTGGTATGCTGCGTCCTTTGTATGAGGTTTTTCTTGTTCCTTGTGGAAGGCTTTATTTGTTCTCAACTTCCCACACATCTTTGTCTTTGCTGCATCCCATATGTTTTATGAAGCTGTGATTTCATCATAATTTGTCTCCAGGTATGATTTTATTACATCTTTGATTTCATCATTGACCTTGTTTTATTTTATTTTTTAAAGTATGTGGTTTGACTTCATATTTGTGCTTTTCCTATCCTTCTTTCTAGAGTTGATGCATAGTTTCATAATTTTGTGTATCGGAAACTACTTGCTGTAATCTATATTCGCTTAAGTTTCCTGAGTCTCATTTCATGACATAATATGTGGTGAATTCCTCAGATAATACCCTGTTCACACTGGAAAAGCTTATGTGTTCTAATTTTCTGATGCAGTGTCCAAAAGCTCAGTTAGGTTCAAATGATCTAATATGCTATTAAGACCTCTGTTTCCTTACAGAAATTCTTTCTGGATGATCTAGCCATCAGTATACTGAGGTGTTAAACTCATCTACTATTATTGTTTTATTATGAATTAATTCCTTCATGTCTACTAAAATTTCTTTTTATACTTAGGATCTATGGTGTTGGGTCAATATATAATTTAATGAGTGTAATACCCTATTTTTTTATTGATCTCTTTTTCTTTATATAATCTCATGTTTCTTTCATTTTGGCCCTTATTTTAAAATGTATTTCCTATGAGTTGAGCATTGCAATCTGCACTTTCTTGTCATTTCCAGGGAATATCGTTTCCATTTATTTCCAGACTATGTTTATCTTCCACCATAAAGAGAAACTTTGGGGTGGAGGAAATGATGTTGGAGTAGAAGGACGCTCGTAGCTCACCATTCCCACAATTGCACAAAGGGTCACATCCACAGACCCACTCAGCTAATCAGAAAACCTTCAGAACACTGACAGAGCATTGTCCTCTTCAATAGATAAAGATGTGAAATATCTGGTAGGAGAAAAGGAAGAAAGAAAGAAGAAAAGGCAAAATAGAGTGGGACAGGTCCCATGGGGTGGGAGCAGCAAAGAAGGATGGGTGCTCATTCAGTGTGTCTCCCCTCTCCAACTAAGAGGTCGGCAGGACGGAGGGGGAGCCTCCAAGGCTTGGACCTGTACAAATTATAAGTTGACTTACAGATCTTTGTTAAACAGGCACAGAATATCCCTTTGACACCCAGGTGAAGATGCAGCCCAGATGCAGGGTGCAGGGCCATGTTTCCCTAGCTGGGTGGTAGATGCAGATGGCTACACTGTGGCAGCCTGGGGGAATGGAGTGGGCTTTGTGCCATGGCTGTGAGTGAACAGGGCAGAACAACACAGGCCCTCCATAAAACAACAGGGCAGATTTGCCCTGTGGGGGAAATGTTGACTTTCACATCTCTGAAAATCCACAAAAGTTTCTAGGTGAAGAGAGCTGGGGCTCAGACACAGCCACCACACCTTCAGGTGCTTTACACCCAAGTGGCCGTGGGGGCAAAACCTGCATCTACACCTAAGGACTTAGCAGATTCAAGGGCCAGATGGAGACTTGTCTACAGCATGATGCAGATAGGATCCTACTGCCCTGGTTCCTCAGAGAATTTGTCCACCAAGACAAACAAGGAGATGGATTTTGGCCCAGACCAGGGACAGGGCTGTTCCTCAGTCTTCCCTGAGTCCACTTCCGGTGTGCCAACCCAAGGCAGAGCGTACAGTGGCACAGAGCATAGAGTGATTGGCACACTGATGGGGTGGATTCCCCCCCACATTTTGGGCTGGAATACAGCCCCTGACCATGTTGGTGGGAGAGGGCATGATGCCCAATCCTGCCTGGTTAGTCTGCAACATCTAACTGCAGCACCAGGCAGGGCAGTGACAAGCCAGCCCAGAGTAAATAGAGCTGCACCTGAACCAGTGTTGGATGTAGGAGTGATCAGCTTGCTGACATGCCCTGGGAGCAGCACAGATGAGGGCTCCAATGGAGGGCCTCTGGAAACAGGAAGATGAGCTTCCAAAACCAGATGAATACAGAAACACTTCACATTAAAATACAGAGTTTACAGGAGGACACTGACCACTCCATTGTTTTAATCAGTTTTTACCTGTTCCATTTTCTATTACACACTTAATTTTTACTTCTTAGGCAATTATACATACCCCCATTTTAATGCCTTTTAAATTTTTTAAAATATTTTTATTATTATTAACTGTCAAAACGCTGCTTCAAATTGCTTTTCTAGTTTTCATTATAAAATGTCTTGAAACCTTTATTTATCACTTCTGTAAAATTCTTTATCTCTCTCTTTCTTTTTTCTCTTTTACAAGTTGCATTACTTCATAGGCATTAGGTTGATAAACTCAATTAGGATGACAGTACATAACTGAAACACTATAAACCTCAGTGCCAGAGATGTAGGAGCAAGATGAAGAAGCAGAGAAACCATTCCCAATTAAAAGAATGAGAGGAATCCCCTGAAAGATTGATCAGTGAAATAGACATCAATATCATACTAGATTAAGATTTCAAAAAAGGAGTGATCAAATTACTGAAGGAAATAAAAGAGATAGCGTTTAGAGATATAAAATATGTCAAAAATGAAATGGAAGCTATAAAGAAGAGACAAGAAGTATAGGTGAACACGTTGAATGAGATCAGGAATGATCTAAAGGTGTAGCAAAGCTCACTAGATAACACAGAAGTACGAATAAGTGACTTAGAAGACAGGAAAATAGAAACATCCAATCAGAAGAGCTACAGGAGAAACAATGAGAAACAAATGAAAAAAACAAAAGGGATCTATGGGATAATAGAAAGAATGCCAATCTTGGCATGATAGAAGTCCCAGAATGGGAAGAAAAATCAAAGTGGATTGCAAAGGTTTTTGTAGAAATCATAACTGAGAACTTCCCAAACTTAAAGAAGGAATCAGATATCCAACTACAGGAAGCTCAAAGTGTCCCAAACAGGAAGAACCCAAATACACCCACACCAGGACATATAATTAAGTTGGCCAGAGTCAAGGATAAAGGAATTATCCTAAAGGCAGCATGAGAATAGCAAAGAGTGAGTTACAAGGGAATCCCCATAAGGCTCCCAGCTGATTTCACTACGCAAATACTACAAGCCAGAAGGGAGTGGCAAGATATATTCAAAGTTCTGAATGATAGAAATGATATTCCATAGTATACATTGATCAGCAAGGCTATCATTTATGGTAGAAGGAGACAAAAAGAATTTCACAGACAAGAAACATCTATCTACAAGTGTTTAGAAACACTAGACCCATGCTAAAAGAAATATTGAAAGGTCCCCTCTAAAAAGAAAAGAAGCATGATGCTACAGAAATGTGAAACTCACAGCTGGAAAGGTGATAGCTCATGAAGAATAAATAAAATAAACATAAAATTTTAAAAAAATATATACAAATCATTGACAGTGGAGAGGGAGGCAGGAAAACAGAGAATTTTGTTTTTTGGTCTTTGCTTTTAAAATATTTTGTTCTCAGTAGAATGGGTTTGAGATCATGTTACTATCCATTTAATAAAAGCAGTTATATTAATGGTCTAAGGACTTATAAAAAACGGTAACAAGAAGATAAAAACTTATTAGGGAGTCACAAAAACTAAATAAAATTCAAGATAATACAAAGGAAAATGACCAAACCATAAAAGGAAGATGAAAGGAACAAAGAGGATATAACAAATCAACTGCAAAGAGAAGGTCAAAATTGCAATAAACACTGAACTATCATCAATTATTGTAAATGTTAATGGACTAAATTCTCCACTCAAATGTCATAGAGTGGCAGGCTGGATAATAAAGCAAGAACCTTCAATATGCTGCATACAAGAGACGCACTTCAGGAAGAAGGAAACATATAGATTGATAGTGAATGGATGGAAAAGGGTATTCCATACAAATGGAAAAACCAAAAAGCCAGTGTTGCAGTATTGATTTCAGACAAAATATTCTTTAAAACAAAGGCCATAAAGAAAGATAAAGAAGGACATTTTATAATGATTGAAGGAGTGATACATTATGAGGACAGCACACTCATTAACACATATGCAACAAATACAGGAGCATATAAGTATATAAAATAATTGCTAACAGATATAAATGGGGATTCATATTTGGAGATTTCAACACTGCATTAACATCACTGGACAGATCATCGAGACAGAAAATAAATTAGGCAACAGAGAAGTTAAATAATACAATAGAAATTTTACACTTGGTGGATATATTGAAAGCATTGCACCCACCGAAAATAGGATATAAATTCTTTTCAAGTGCATGTGGAACATTTTCCAGGATTCATGATATACTTGGGCACAAAAGAAACCTCAGCAGTTTTAAGAAGATAGAAATTACCTCAAGAATTTTTACTGACCACAATGCCATTAAGGTAGAAATCAACAACAGAGAAACAAAGGAGAATAAAAGGAAAACATGGAGATTAAACAATATGTTTATAAAAAACCAATGGGTCAATGAAGAAATCAAAGCTGCAATAAAAAATTACCTTGAGACAAAAGAAAATGAGGGCAAAACCCAACAAAATTTATGGGACACAGCAAAAGAAGTGCTCAGAGGGGAGTTTATAGTGATACAGGCCTACCTCAATAAAGAAGAACAATCACCAATAAACAATTTAACCCACCAGCAGAATGAATTAAAAAAAGAAGAACAAAAAACCCCAAAAGGCAGTGTAAGGAAGGAAATCATAAATATTGGGGAGGAAATAAATAAAATAGAGTTTAAAAAGACCATAGAAAAAAATTCAACCAATCTAAAGGCTGGTTTTTCAAAAAAGTTTGTAAAATCGAAAAAACTCTGGCAAAACTCAAAAAGAAGAAAAGAGAGTGAGCACATATAAGCAAAATAAGAAAGGAGAATGTAGAAATTACAACAAATAAAATAAAAATAAAAATATCATACGAGAATATTATGAAGAGTATATGGAACCAAACTGTATAACCTAGAAGAGATGTAGAAGTTTCTGAAAACATACTGTCCACCAAGACTGAATCAAGAAGAAACTGACCCCTTGAATAAGCAGAGCACTAGACAGGAAATCAAAATAGCAATATAAAACCTCCCTACAAGTAGCAGTCCAGGACCGGACGGCTTCTCTGGTAAATTCTACAAAACATAAAAAGAAGATCTCATACTAGTCCTCAAATTCTGCCAGAAGATTAAAAAGTGAGGAATACTCCCAAACTCATTCTATGAAGCCAAAATCACCCTGATACAACAACCAGGCAAAGACACTACCGAAAAAGAGTATTATAGGCCAATATCACTGATGAACACAGACGACAAATTCCTCACCCAAAGAGAAGCAAATAGAATTCAACAACACAGAAAAATGATTATACACCATGACTAATTAGGGATCATGCCAGCAACACAGGGATGTTTCAACATATGCAAATCTATCAATGTAATACAGCATATCAACAAGAGAAAGGACCAAAACCACAAGATCATCTTAACAGATGCAGGAAAATCATTTGATAAAACTCAAAACCCACGTATGATAAAAACTCTCACCAAAGTGGGCATAGAGGGAACATATCTCAGCATCATGAAAGCTATAGATAACAAACCTACAGCAAGCAGAGTACTCAACAATGAGAAAGTGAAAATCCTCCTACTAAAATCTGGGACAATAAAAGGAAGCACACTATCATGACTCCTACTCAAGATTGCCTTGGAATTTCAAGACACAGCAATCAAAGAAGAAGATAAGTAAAAGGGATGCAAATTGGAAAGGAAGAGATAATGTCTTACTATATGCAGATAATATGTTACTATATATAGAAAACCCTACAAGATCCAGACAAAATTTACTACAGCTGATCAAAGAATTCAGCCAGGTAGCAGGTTACAAGATTAAGGTCCAAATATCAGTGGCATTTATTTACGCTAATGATTCAGATAATACTATAGAGCTACAGTCAACATGACAGCGCTGTATTGGGAGAAAAACATACATATAGGCCAATGGAACAGAATAGGGTGTCCAGAAATGAACCCACAAACTTTTGGGAAACAAATCTTTGACAAAGGAGGAAAGAAATTTCAATGGAATAGAGACAGTCCCTTCAGCAACTGGTGTTGGGAAAACTGGACAGCAACATGTAAATAAATGAAGCTAGAACACTCCCAATAAAGCTAGAACACCATACACAAACATAAACTCAGAATGGACCAAAGACTTAAACATAAGACAAGATACAATAAACCGCCTAGAGGAAAATATAGGCAAAACGTTATCTGACGTATGTCTCGAAAATTTTCCCGTAGAATAAATAAAAGCAAGAATAAACAAATGAGAACTAATGAAACTTACAAGCTTCTGCACAGTAAAGAAACCGGAAGTAAAACAAAAAGGCAACCTACGGAATGGGAAAAAATTTGCAAATGAAGCCGAGAAAGGCTTGATCTCAAGAGTATATAAGCAGCTCATCCACTGAATAAGAAAAAATAAACAACCCAATTCAAAATTGGGTAGAAGACCTAAACAAGCAATTCTCCAACGAAGACATCCATATTATCAAAAGGCACATCAGAAAATGCTCAATATCACTGATTATTAGAGAAATGCAAATCAAAACTGCAGTGAGGTATCACCTCACACCAGTCAGAATGCCCATCATTAAAAAATCCACAACTGACAAATGCTGGGAAGGCTGTGGAGAAAAGGGGACCGTCCTTCACTGCTGGTGGCAATGCAGTTTGGTGCAGCCACTGTGGAAAGCAGGATGGAGATTCCTCAGAAACCTAGCAATAGACTTAACATATGACCCAGGAATCACACTCCTGGGCATAAATCCACAAGGAACCCTAATTCAGGATGACACATACACACCAATTTTCATAGCTAGCACTATTTACAATGATCAAGACATGGAAACAGCCTAAATGTCCATCGAAAGTTGACTGCATTAAGAAGAGGTGGTATATTTATTCAATGGAATAATAGTCAGTCTTATAAACCGACAACATAATGCCATTTTCAGCAACATTGATGGTCCTGGAGAAAATCAGTCTAAGTGAAGTAAGCCAGTAAGAGAAAGAAAAATACCATATGAGATGGCTCATGTGTGGAATCTAAAAACAAAAGAAACCAAACAAAAAATGCTAAATACAAAACAGATATAGACTCGCAGGCAGAGAATACAAATTTTTCGTAGCCAAGGGGGTAGGGGGTGGTAAGAGATAGGCTGGGAGGTCAAAATTGTAGAATAGATAAACAGGATTGTACTGTATGGCACAGTGAAATATATAAAAGATCTTGCTGCAGCTCACAGGGGAAAAAATCTGACAACAAATATATATATGTTCATGGTAACTAAAAAATTGTGCTCTACACTGGAATTTGAGACAACTTTGTAAAATGATTAAAAACCAACTAAAACAAGTTAAAAAAAGAAAAAAACATGATCCTAAATATTACAGGTGTAAATATAAATTAGAGAGAAAAAACAACTCTGCAAAAGAGTAGTAAAACCAAAGATTATGTTCTTTTTTTTTTCCCTTTTATGGTAAGCATAATCAAAAAACCTCTAGCCAGGTGCATCATGAAGAAAAGAGAGATGCTCCAAAGAAATAAAGTCACAAATAAAAGTGGAGAAATTACAATTGCTCCCTCAGATATACAAAAAACGGATCATTTTGTGAACTCTTACATGCCAATTAACTGGACAAATTAGAAGAAATAGACAAATGTCTAGAAAGGGACAGAGATAAGGAGAAACAAATAATTTGAACAAATTGATAACTAGAAGAAAGATAGAATATGCATTAAAAAAATCTTTAAATTGAAGTGCAGATATAAACAACTCCCGTGGAGAACTGCACAAAAATACAAAGCAGAACTAATACTCTTCCAACTATTCAAAAATAGTGAAGATGCGGGAAACTCCCAAGTTGATTCTATGAAGATTTCATCAACCTGATAGCAAAGCCAACAAAAAAAGTACGGGCAAAGAGAAATTCAAGCCAATATATTTCATTGACTTAGATGCAAAAATTTTACAAAATATTATTACGAAACTTAATCCAGCAATAACAAATATGAATCATACACCATGATCAACTTTAATTCATTGCAGTGTCATAAGAGAGGTTGAACATACATGAAATCAATCAGTTTGATACAGCACTTTAACAAAAGAAAAAGGAAAAACGCCATGGTCATTCCAATAAATCCTTAAAAAGCAATTCACAAAATTCAACATTTATTCTTTAAAACAGCAACAACAGCAACAACAACAACAATAACAACAACAACAAGAGCAGCAACAACAACAACAGAAACCATTACCAAAGTAGGATTCAGGAAATATACCTCAACATAAATAAAGTCATTAATTACAGA